>NW_012102710.1:1539005-1616669 GCF_000951045.1 Mandrillus leucophaeus
TGGCACATATACACCACGGAATACTATGCAGCCATAAAAAGAATGAGTTCATGTACTTTGTAGGCACATGGATGAAACTGGAAACCATCATTCTGAGCAAACTATCGCAAGGATAGAAAATCAAACACTGCATGTTCTCACTCATAGGTGGGAATTGAACAATGAGAACACTTGGACACAGGGTGGGGAACATCACACACCAGGGCCTGTCGTGGGGTAGGGAGAGGGGGGAGGGATAGCATTAGGAGATATATCTAATGTAAATTACAAGTTAATGGGTGCAGCACACCAACATGGCACATATATACATATGTAACAAACCTGCGCATTGTGCACATGTACCCTAGAACTTAAAGTATAATTTAAAAAAAGAAAAAATAAAAAGGGAAAAATAATAAAAAAATATTTTTATGAATTCCTCGTCAGGCAATTCACAGATCTCCATATTGTGGGGTTGTTTACTGGAATTTTTTTGACTTTTGTTGGTGATGTCATGTTTCCTTCTTGTGTATATCCCTTGCATGGGTGTCTACCTATTTGGAGGAGCAGTCACTTGTTCCAGTCTTTGGGGACTGAGTTTGATAGGAAAAATTTTTTACCTATAGCTGGTCACAAGGGCACTGGCTAGTTGGTCTGCAAAGTGGTGTTGGATCTGGCATCAGATCCAGGGATGTATAGGGATGCAGGTTCCAAGAGTGCATTGAGGCACTGGTTCTGAGGATGTATAGGGGTTCCAGTTTTGGGGCATGTAGCACTGCTGGGTCTAATGGGGATGTGGTAGCATTGCACCTGCAATGTATGCAGTGGGGCTGGGATCTGGTGTGCATGTGGAGGCACTGGATCCAGGGGCTGCTTGGTGGTGGTGCCAAGTCCAGAAGACAGGGGCAAGTATAGCTGCTCTGGATCCAGGATAGTATAGAAACAGGATTTCTGGCCATTCCGTCAGCTGGGGTCTGTGTTGGTGAAGACTGTGGGAGTCTTTGGCAGTGAGAACTGATGGGGGTTTTCTATTTTTATTTTCCCCCATGAAGAAAGGTCACATTCAAGGGGATTTCTTTTGTTGCTGAATTGTACCAGCTAGAGGAAAAGGTGACACAGGTTAGGTACTTCCTACACTTTTATACGTGGCCATCTCAGTTTTAGTGCTTGACTGGGTTGCTGCAGCTTCTTAATTTTACTTTACAACTCTCCCAGAGCTATTTTTATCCATGAATGTTGTTATTGTTTATGTGGAGTATCTGTTTGGGCTGCTATAACAAAATACAGACACACCTCAGAGATATTGCAGGTTGTATTCCAGATCACTGCATTAAAGTGAATATTGCAGGAAAGTGAGTCACACAATGGTTATGGTTTTTTGGTGCATATGAAAGTTATGTTTGTGCTATACTGCAGTAAATTAAGCACAAAATAGCATTTTGTCTAAATAACAATATACATACCATCATTAAAAGATACTTTACTGACTGGGCACAGTAAAGTACTTTGGCTCATGCTTATAATCCCAGCACTTTGGAAGGCTGAGGTGGGAAGACTACTTGAGCCCAGGAGTTTGATTGCAGGCTGAAAAACACAGCAAAATCCCATCTCTACAAAAAAAGAAAAAAAAAAAAAAAGAAAAAAAAAGAAAATTACAAAAAATTAGCCAGGTGAGGTGGCACATGCCTGTAGTCCCAGCTGTTCAGGAGGCTGAGGTGGGAGGATCACCTGAGTCTGGGAGGTTGAGGCTGCAGTGAGCCGTGATTATGCCACTGCATTCCAGCTTGGGTGACAGAGACCCTGTTTCAAAAATAAAAAATATAAAATAAAAAAAACTCAAACAAACAAAAAATACTGTGTTGATAAAAATTGCTAACAGTCATCTATGCCTTCAGTGAGTCATAATCTTTTTGCTGGTAGAGGGCCTTGCCTCTGTGTTGATGGCTGCTGACTCATCAGGGTGGTGATTGCTGAAGGTTGGGGTGACACTGGAAACTTCTTAAAATAAGACAACAATAAAGTTTGTCCCATTAATTGACTTATTTCCACACAAGATTTCTCTGTAGCATACAATGCTGTTTGATAGCATTTTGCCCACAGTAAAACTTTTTCCAAAATTGGAGTCAGTCCTCTCAAACTCTGCTGCTGCTTTATCAACTAAACATATATATAATATTTTACATTTTTGTTGTCATTTAAGCAATATTTACAGAATCTTCACCAAAAGCAGATTCCATCTCAAGAAGCACTTTCTTTGTTCATTCATAAATGTACCTTCATTGAGATTGGGCACGTTCATGGTGGTATGACCATAGACTATAAGTGCAACCTCATATCCTTTTAAGTTTTATTATGAGATTACAGCAATTCAGTCACATATTGAGGCTTCATTTTAAATTCTAGTTCTCCTGTTATTTCTGCCACATTTGCATATGCTTCTTCTGTCAAAGTCCTAAACCCCTCACAGTCATCCATGAGAGTTGAAATAAACTTCTTCCAAATTTCTGCTAATGCTAATATTTAGACATCCTCCCATAAATCATGAATTTAATGGCAGCTAGAATGGTGAATTCTTTCCAAGTTTTCAATTTACTTTGCCCAGATTCATCAGAGGAATCACAGTCTGTGGCAGCCATACCCTTACAAATGTACTTTTTAAACAATATTTGAGAGCCAAAATTGCTCCTTGATCCATGGGTAGCAGAATGGATTCTGTGTGAGCAGGTATAAAAACAACATTGCTATCTGGTGATATCAAGTTGTTTTTATACCTGCTCACACAGAATCCATTCAACAGAGTGAGACTCCTTCTCAAAAAAACAAACAAACAAAAAAACACAAAACATTAATCTTCTTGTACATCTCCATCAGAGCCCTTAGGTGATCAGGTACATTGTCAATGTGTAGTAATATTTTGAAAAAAAAATTTTTCTTTTTCTAAGTAGTAGGTCTCAACAGTGGTTCTAAAATATTCAGTAAACTGTGATATAAATAGATGTGCTGAAACCCAAGCCTTGTTGTTTTATTTATAGAGCACATGCAGAGTAGATTTGGCATAATTCTTACTGGCCCTAGGACTTTCAGAATGGTAAATGAGCATTGGCTTCAACTTAAAGTCACTAGCTGCATTAGCCTCTAACAAGAGAGTCAGATTGTCCTTTAATTAAAGCTTTGAAATCAGGCATGACTTCTCCTGTCTAGCTATCAAAGTCTTAGATAGCATCTTCTTCTAATATAAGGCTGTTTTGTTAATATTAAATGTCTGTTGTTTAGTGTAGCCACCTTTGTAAATGTTCTTAGCTAGATTTTCTGGATAACTTGCTGCAATTTCTCCATCAGCAATTGCCATTTCACATTCCAATTTTGTTATGAAAATAACTTCTTTACTTAAACCTCATGAACCAACCTCTGCTACCTTACAATGTTTCTTCTACAGTTACTTCAGTCTTCAGAGAACTGAAGAGAGTTAGGACTTTGCTTTGGATTAGCCTTTGGCTTAAGGGAATGTTTTGGCTGGTTTGATCTTCTATTAAGATAACCAAAACTTTCTCCATATCAACAATAAGGCTGTCTCACTTTCTTATCTTTTGTGTTCATTGGAGTGCACTTTGAATTTCCTTCAAGAATTTTTCCTTTGTGTTTACAACTTGAGGCTGTTTGGCATGGGCTTTGGGCTTATCCTGGCTTTTGACATGCCTTCTTCACTAAGCTTAATTATTTCGATGTGTGACTCTTCCTTTCACTTGGACACTTGAGGCTATGCTGGGTTATTAATTGGCCTAATTTCAGTATCATTGTGACTCAGGGAATAGAGACACTCAAGAGCGGAAAGATAAATGAGGGAACTACTGGTCAGTGGAGCAGTCAGTGCACACGTAACATTTATCGATTAAGTTTACCATCGTATATGAGTATGATTTGTGCTGCTCTCAATCAATTGTAATGCTAACATCAAAGATCACTAATCACATATCACCATACAAATATAATAATAATGAAAAAGTTTGAAATATTGCCAGTATTACCAAAACGCAACATAGTGACATGAAGTAAGCATGTGCTGTTGGAAAAATGACATAAACTTGTTCGATGCAGGGTTGTCACAAACCTTCAATTTGTGGAAAAGGTACTATCTGCCAGGCTCAATAAAGCAAAGTGCAGTAAAACAGGTATACCTGTACTGTAAGCTGGGTGGCTTATAAGCAACAGAAATTTAATTCCCACAGTTTTGGAGACTAGAAGTCTGATATCAGGTCTCAGCATGGCCCAGCCCCTGGTAAGGGCTGCCTTCTGGATGGCAGACTGCCTACTTTTTGTTGTGTCATCACACAGTAAATGAGACGAACTATCCATCTGGAATCTCTTTTATAAGGGCTCTAATACCAATATTGAGGCTCTGCCCTCATGACCTATTCTCTTCCTAAAGGCTCCGCTTTCTAATACTATCACCTTGGGGGACACGATTTCAATGTATGAATTTGGTCTTGGGGGAAGTGGGCACGACACAAACATTCAGCTCAAAGAATGGTGGGATGAGGGCTGGAATTTCCTACTGTGCCATTTTGTTGTTGTCACTCCCTGAAATATTTATTAACAAATTGCTCTTAAACATTCAGGAAATGGCTACTCTCCCTATATATAAAATATAAAAATATTATCAAGCAGAGGAACTTTGGGACTCAGATGAGGGAAGGAGCAGTTTATGACTAGGAGTCTTTGGGAAAGAAGGTTCTGTGAAAGATCACGTGGATTCAAGACTATCTTTGAAATATGCTGTTGGGACCTGAATATGAACTCTTTGACCTTCAAACAAATTCAGGATTCCTAGAGAGAAGGGATCTGTACTATAAAATAAGAAAAGGAAAGATTTAGGGAAAGAGTGGATACATTCAGCTTTGAATTTGTTGAGCTTGTATTGTCTCTATGAAGACTGAGTGCACATTTTTAGTAAGCATATAGGAACATGCGTCTAGTATTTAAGAGTGAGTTGGGGATCAAACTACATATATAAAAAGTTTCTTCAAAAGAATCATATTTGATATTTTATGCATTTTACCTAGTTTGGGTCACTTAATTTATAACAGAAATCATTGATATTTTTTTCTTTCATGCCAGGTGTTTTAAGAGTTGTATATGCACCTTATCTCATTTAATCCTCAAATCAGTTACTTGAGGTTGCATTTTTTTACTAAACACATGTAAAAATTGAGACATAAAAGATTAAGTGTATTTATATCACAAACCACTTTACAGTGCTTATGGCATGACAGATACCCTATTAATCCCTCTACAAATATTAAGCTATTTAATCTTCATAAAATCTCTATGAGGTAGGTACCGCTAATTGTCTTTGAGTTATGGGTGAAGAAACTGTGTCCAGCATCCCACCGTTAAGTGGCTGAGCTGAGATTTGATCCCATACAGACCGAACCTTGAGTCCATGCTCTTAACCTCTGTTATGCAGTCTCTCTGAAGAACTTGCCTGAGTCCCAAAACTTTAAGTGGATGATGCAGGAGTCCATGTTGAGTCTGCCTCATTGTAAGACCATTGCATATACTCATTTTCCCCCCCAAATTAGTCCCCACTCTGGCCAAAAGGGACAGGGGCTGAATAAAAACAATTTCTTATGGAATGAGCTAGCATTTTTAGGTTTACATCCTCAACTCCTTGGTTCTAGCTACTTCACATCTCATTCTGTTACCTCTCAAATTCTTCCAAGGGAAACCACTAGCTCTATTTTCTGTTTATGTTTTTGTCAATTTCCTTCATTTTTGTCATATAAATTTGGTTTCTCACAACCTTCATTGTCAGAACTACATTGAACTATAGCTTTCCTCCTCCATTTTTGAGAGAGCCTACGAATGACTTCTGGGTGACATGCCTCACAGCTTGACCTGGCTGCAAGAATCTCTATTTCATGACGACAGTCTCCCTCCAAGATAATTTAGCCTGTCAGGCAGATCTAGGCAGCAGGAGCTGATAAGATTCCCGAGAGAGGATAATGCCCTTAAAGTGGAAGAGAGGTCAGTGAAAGAACTATATTTTATTGGCCATTTAATTTGAGCATACACTATGCTACCTTATTCACATATATTTCATTATTTATAGCATCCTTATATAGTAGGTATTATTGAGATTCATAGAAACAAATTCCCAATGTTACTGTGGCTAGAACTGTGGGGAGTTAAGAGTCAAGCCCAGGTCTGTTTACTCAAAAGCCCATGCTTTCAGTTGCACCAAAACGTCTATTGCAAAATGGGGTAAAATAAGACAAGACCGGATATTTTAACTTAGGGAAACAATGAAAGGAGGCAAAGAGAACAATTAGAGATAAAAAAGAAAAACTTGCAAGTCTGTGTGGAAGTCAAAGGGGAGAGTTTCAAGAGAGAGAATTGTCAATAGTGCCAAATGTTACAAGTCTGAGTAGCTATGGACTGAGAAAAGGCCAGTGGGTTTGGTGACTGTGAAGATACCAGTTTCAGTGAAGGTTGGAGGTAGAAGCCAGGAGCTGAGGAGTAGAGTGATGGGAGAGAATGCAAACTACTTTTCAAAAGTTGCTGTGGGTAAAGGAAGGAAAGGAAAGACATTTTAAAGGAGAGATTTGAGGGAATTGCAGGTCAAGGAGAAGGAATGAGGACAGAAGTAGACAGACAAAGCTAGAAGAAAAAGGGAGGGATGGATGCAAGGACATGAGAAATGTGGGAAAATGTCAAGAGCTGAAAAAATGATTGTTTTAAGGAAAAGATGAAGAGGAGAAGATAATAAAAATGACAAGACATTTTGAAGTGAAAATAGACAAATGCTAAGACTATACATTGGATGACCTTGATTTCAAAAATGTTGGAAGCATCTGAAGAGAATAGTGTTGATAGTGGATTGAGGTTTAGAGAGCAGAGCAATTGGAAGATCTTCAAAAGGGGATAAGGAAGTGTTAGCCAGAGGTAAGTGAAAATATGTTGTGGCAGCAGTGATTTCCAGCTAAATTTGGCTAGGGTGGCATTTTCTATTGAGATTTTGTCTTCAAATATGCCTTAAAGATTGTTGTTGTCCCTAAACCCAAGAACCAGGTCACTATAGGCATGAGGGATAGAATCAGTCTGCAAGAGACAAAGAGATGTCCTAAGTTAAAAAAATTTAAAACAAGATGAAAGGACCTTTCACTGCTCTCAAGGAATTTGGCTTAGAATGGAGCATAGTCATCTAAATCAATAGTACAATGCCGTTTAGTAAGCTCTAGAGTAGAGAGATACAGTTGATCCTAAGTATTGTGGAATCTGTATTTCTGATTTCATCTACCTGTTAAAATTTATTTGTAATTACAAAAATCAATACTCATGGCACTTTTATGGTCATTCATGAATATGCACAGAGCAATAACAAAATTTGAGTCACACAACACGCTTGTTCCCAGCAAAGGTAGAAAAAATTCCTGCTCTGTCTTTTTGTTTCAGCTCTTATAATGTGTCCTTATTGAGTTCTGCTTAATGATATGTGGGTGGGTTTTTTTTTTTTTAATTTAAATTTTTGTACTTTTTGTGGTATGGCCCTCAAGCACAGTGCTAAAGTGTGCCAGTATTTCTTAGTACCAAAAGGCTGTGATGCATCTCACAGAGAAAATATGTGTGTTAGAGAAGTTTCAGTCAAGCATGAGTTATAGTGCTATTGGCCATGAGTATAGTGTTAATGAATAAACAAGTATTAGATTTTTTAAACAGAAACACACGTAAAACAAGGTTATGTTAACAGTCAGTTGACAAAAACGTAGCCAGAGATTTGCAGGTACATAACCCTTTCTTTCCTGCAAAAGCTATGCTAATTCAGCATTCACAGTGACTGTATAGAAAATAACAACTGCAAATGAGAATCAACTATAAATACAAGAACACAAATTGCAATGAAAATAAAGATAAGAAATTGATCAATTCTTTTTGGAAAGGTTAAATGTCATAAAGGAGATACATTTTCTAAAAGGTATCAAAAGTTTATGAGAGGCCAGGCACAGTGGCTCACCCTTATAATCCCAGCACTTTGGGAGGCCGAAGCAGGCGAATCACTTGAGGTCAGGAGTTCAAGACCAGCCTGGACAACATGCTGAAACCTAGTCTCTACTAAAAGTCCAAAAATTAGCCGGGCATGGTGGTGCATGCCTGTAGTCTCAGCTACTTGGGAAGCTGAGGCAGGAGAATGACTTGAACCTGGGAGACAGAGGTTGCAGTGTGCTGAGATCGTGCCATTGCACTTCAGCCTGGGTGACAGAGTGAGACTCTGTTTCAAAAAAAAAAAAGAGTTTATGAGAAAAACTATGTTCAATCTGCTAAAGGCAGTAGAAGAAAGAGAAGTGACTAATATTTTAATATTCCATCTTTAAATCAAGCTGTTTGTCACACGAAATTTTTAAATTACAGCACAAAGTTGCATGACATTGAAAACATATGTGTTACTCAATTGCATGCAGGGTGTTAGCATTTTAGAGAGTTGTTGAGGTGCTATGGACTTGGCATAGCTATTCCTGCCCTGCTGACAGCTCAATGCCTGAGGGAGACTCTCATCTCAACCTCAGCAATCAGCCTTTCCAACACCACTTGCCTTTAACCCTGTTGGATCTGAACCATTGAGCCTCCACACAGTTTCTCTGAATTACTAAGACACCATCTGTAATGTGGCATTCCCCAGTAATTTTCACCTAGATTTCATAGGAAGCTATGGTCTTATGAATGAGAAAAGAATACCACCGTTATTAATACTAATGACTTTGTGTAGTGTTTGATGCTTTCCAAAACAGTTCACATCATAGCTACCATGAAGACAGTATGAATACTAATGCTTACACATGACTATCTGAGGCACAGTATGTTAAATGGCTTTCCCAGTGCACACAGATCATAGATAGGGTGGCTGAGACTCAAATTCAGGCCTTGTGACTCCAAAGCTTATGTTATTCCTGATACTGCAGTGATTTTCCAGGTGGGTTCCAGAATACTCCTGATTTGCGCCGAGATGTCTCAACGTCTGTGTAGACAGTTGCGGTAGTCAGAAGTATTTGCTTGTACATTCTCAATGGCCACTTTAACCAAATCAGCTGTTTTTATTTAGTTTTAATTTGTTAATGTATATGTTTACAAGATTATATACTTCCATTGAATGAAATGTATAACACTTCATTTTAGGAAATGATTTTCTCTGCTTTCTGGAGTTTAAAACTCAGGAACTCACAGCACTGAAAATATAGAGGGAGAATTAATATGAACTAAAAAATAAATAAATTATAGAATCACAAGACCTTTCATCTGGGAGAGCTTTCTTGGTGTTTTAGTTCAACCTCTTGATTTTGCTGATAAGAAAACTGAAAGCAGTAGAGGGGAGTTTCCCAAACTGGGCTATGAAAAGAAAAATTGTAATTCAAATAACTCGAGGAAGGGCTATTTACTCTTTAAGGCAGTGGTCTAGCGTAGAGGATAGGCCACAGTCTTGGAAGCCAAAAGATCCTGGGTTCAATTCCACCTTTGTTACCCACTATCTCTGTAGCCCTGGGCAAGTTACTCAACTTCACTGAGCTTCAGATTCTTTGTATATTAAAATGGGAACGGAAATATTAGTGGTTCTGGCTTAAGGGGGCCATTAAATCATGCACTTGTCATCCCAAATATGTCTGGAACTCCTTGAAAGATAGCTACAAAAATCACACAGATGGAGATCAAAACTTTAGCTTTATTATTTCTTAAGGCTGAATTGAAGAAACATGGTGTGAAAGTTTAACCACCTGGGTCCCTAAAATATTCTCACTGAATTCAATTTCTTTGCTAGTCCCAGGTGAAGCCTAAGAACAATTTGCCTCCCAGGAAGTGGCAAAGGGTTTTCCTGTAAACTTACCCAATTGAGGATCAGAGAGATAAGAGCTATGGCAAGAGGCTATTGCTGAGGGCAAGAAGCTACTGCTAAATTCTTCCTCTCAATACCAGCCATTAGTGAAATCTGTCTTGCCTCCTTGGGAAAGAGGAAAGATCCATAAAGATCCTTTATGAGGTGCTACATGTGAAGTCCTTGGTTGATACCCACTGCATTGTATGTTCTTGATATGAAGATAACACACAGAAGCGAGACTGAACTCAGACTTAGTCCATTACTCTTTCCTTTATGATGAAACAAATGGATATATTACACAGGGTTGGTCAGTTTTCAGTAGAGCTACATTTCCAGCCACACCACATTTTCTGTAGCATAAAACCTGGCAGCAACTCAAGGGCTGAGGTAGCTGACACGTACACAGTTCTTCCTTAACTAGTCTGCCAGATATGACCTGGAAATTCAGCGGTAGTGTATGTGTGTGTGTGTGCAGCGGTAGTGTGTGTGTGTGTGTGCACGCATATATGGCTGTGTGTGTGTGTGTGTGTGTGAGAGAGAGAGAATCTATTGAGAAAACAGTATAGCCCAGTAAAATAAGCATAAAAATATGTGGGAGCAATTTTTTAAGCCTCTGTTTCATACAGGGCACTGTGCTGAGAATATTACATACATTATCTTTAGTCTTCATAATAATGCTGCAGTATGAGTATTATCCTTATTTTGCCAATAAGGAAACATTCAGAAATGAGATTTTAAAATTAGGTCTCACTTATTTCAAGGGCTTGCCCCTTTTACTATTGCATGTAATGTCTGTAATATCTGCTGCTATAATATCTCATCTTTTTCTTCTTTGAAGGGGAGTGTGTGGAGAGGGGACGACTGTTCTTTAGGTTTAATAGACAAACAGCAGCAAACTTAATAGAATGCTCAGGAGGGCAGAAATAGAACCCGGCTGCCAAAAACAACTTTCAGAAAGAGTGGATTCTGGAAGGAATAACAGGCAACCCAGAGTTCCCACTGTAGGATGATTTATGTCATTTAGATAAAGAGAATTTAGTGCCCTAGACCACAAAGCATCTTCCTACTTAATGACTTAGTGAGGAAAAATAGGGCCAATTAGGAAATTACTTAGAACCAAGTTTTCAAAGGAAAAGACACCAAAACTGCCATTACTGTCAGATTGGCATGGCTCTGCCTTGATGGCTCTGCCTAGCAGCAACCAGAGCCCATCTCTGTCTCCATGCTGTCTGATATGGTTTGGCTGTGTCTTCACCCAAATCTCATTTTGAATTGTAATCTCCATAATCCCCAAGTGTCTAGGGAGAGACCTGGTGGGAGGGCATTGGATCACGGGGGCGATATCCTCCATGCTATTCTCATGATAGTGAGTGAGTTGTCAGGAGATCTGGTGATTTTATAAGGTGTTCTTTCCACTTTGCTCCTTCCTCTCTTTCTTGCCGCCATGTGAGAAGGTCCAAGCTTTCTTCCTCTTCACCTTCGGCCATGATGGTAAGTTTCCTGAGGCCTCCCCAGCCATGAGGAACTGTGAGTCAATTAAACTTCTTTTGTTTATAGATAACCCAGTCTCTGGGTAAGCCATCCACTAAGCCATCAAGGCAGAACTGTGCCAATCTGGCAGGAGTGGCAATTTTAATACCTTTTCTTTTGAAGACTTAGTTCTAGTAATTTCCTAATTGGCCCTATTTTTCCTCACTAAGTCGTTAAATAGGGAGATGCTTTGTGGTCTAGGGCACTAGATTCCCTTTATCTAAATGACAGAAGTCATCCTACAGTGGGAACTCTGTATTTCTTTATAGCAGTGTGAAAATGGACTAATACACTATCACCATTTGGCTTTGATGTGGATTCTTTCTATTGTCAGTCCATTTTCATCTAAGTTTTGTAGTGACTTGCTTTCAAACTAAGCCATCTTAAATAGGGTGCAGACCTTCTTTTCTCCCTTCCAAGCCCCTTTTCCATTCATCCTGGTATAGGCTAGAATTAGATTGTCAGAGCTCTCAGACAGAGAGAGCATGTCATGGCAGACATAGAGAAAGGGTTTAAATCTGGGTCCAAACTGAGGTCACCAAACATCAAGCAACATTCTCCTCTTGGCAAGACACATTTCAAACTTCTTTCTTTTAAAAGCAGACTTTTAATAAGCCCTATTAAGAAAGTAACATGTCAGTGGGGTGCGGTGGCTCACGCCTGTAATTGCATCACTTTGGGAGGTCAAGGCAGACAGATCACAAGGTCAGGAGATCGAGGCCATCCTGGCCAATTTGGTGAAACCCTGTCTCTACTAAAAATACAAAAATTAGCTGGGCGTGGTGGCATGTGCCTGTAATCCCAGCTACTCAGGAGGCTGAGGCAGGAGAATCGCTTGAACCCGGGAGGCATTTGCAGTTGCAATGAGCTTAGATGGCGCCACTGCACACCAGCCTGGTGACCTAGTGAGACTCCATCTAAAAAAAGAAAAGAAAAGAAAAGAAAAAAGTAACATCTCCATGCCATGTTGATAAATAGAAGCACTGATACAGCCCAGTTCCTGGGTACCCATAGGTATGAGTGGTCAGTAGGTGTATATGCTTTTAAATATATTTCCTAAGAGCCATTAAATGTAAAACTCAAATGATGGCTGCAGCCTCTTCACTCATGAATAATGCCAAACCACATTCCACAGTCTCTCAGCACCCCTTAAGAGAATGGTATAAATTCTAGACATCTGGCCAGATGGCACTCTGTCTTCCATTCCAACTGCCAGTTATTTCTTTTCTTGTCCCAAGACTGCTATGCCCCTGACACACGAGAAAAATAGTTTTATCTAGAACTAGGAGGAGGGATTCCTCTCCCTGCTGCTAATTAGGGGCCTACTGGGAAGAAATTCAAGTTTGGGGGGAGGAAAGAGGTTTGAGAAGAAACCACTTTTCCAGCTGTTGTGTGAGACAGGCCAGGCCATGATATCATCGATAGCGTTCTGCTTTTCTGTCTTGTTCTTCTCTGCACTCCCTCCTCCTCGTCATCATCTCTTTCTTCAGATAATGAGTTACAGTGATGAACAATAACCTTTCAGATATTATACAAAACAAAAAAGTCCTTGCTTTATTTTCTTTTAGAGAGATGATATTTCTACTATTATTTTTTGTTTCTTATGGCCCTCTTCTTCCTCTTAGCTTCCAACTTCTTCTTATTGAATATGGCTTATTGAATGTGGTTTATTAAATGTCAGCTCACCCAAGCTCCATATCCAAATACAATTCCATTTTCTTGCTTCCATGATAGAAGCTGTCAGAGTGAAATAATTGATTTCTCAGCCTTCCTAGTACTAGAAAAATAATTTGACACAGTTCTGGCCAATGATAAATGAGTTGAAATTTGCTGAATCCACCCTGTCCTTGAATAAAGTTCTGATGTATAGGCCTGAAGTCACCATCTTGTCACCATGAGGTGACAGGCATAAGGGTAAGACCAAGAAAACCTCAGAAAGTCTAGTTCTAATATCATATCAGATTTGACATTTCTGTTCCTTTTTTATTTACCTAGCTGTTCATTTACGCACCAAGATTCTTGTCCCCAAGCTGTGACTTAGCAGATGGAGATAGACATTAAGCAACAGACATGATAAACAACATAATTATACAGAAAAAAATAGATGCAGTAAAAAAAGAAAAAGGTAAAACATGGTAAAGGGCATGGGAGTGTAAAGGTAGGGGTTAGTTGCAATTGTAAAAAGCATGATCAGGATAGAATATAAGCTATATGTAGTAGGTACATAGGAGACAGACAGTGGGTGCTCAATAAATACTTGTTGGGTGAATGAATGAATGAATGAATGAGTGAATCAACAGCTCAGTCAACTTATAGACTTCTTGTTAGAGAAGAAAAATAGCCCACCTGTGTAATTTACTGTTGGTTAGATTTTCCAAAATTGTAGCAAAAGTACTCCTAACTGATGCACTGAATTGCATCCTTGTATATGTTTTTCAGCAAGTGTCTCGATCTGAGAGTATCTTAGTGTCACTCTTACTCCTGAATAAAAACTAGATTGGTGGAGTTTTTCTTACTCTTCAGCACTTTGGAAAAGGTTGGATATTTTCTATTATCTGTCGTTTCTGAGGAGATGCCAGTTTCTCCATGTGATGCTTGAAGGTCATTTGACTTTCCTGTCTTGTGATTCCAGGATTTTCCTTTTATCCTCAAACTATGTAATTTCAATATTGTATGATTAGTTGCAAGTTATTTACATTCATCCTACTTAAGAGTATGCTTTTCTGTTTAAATATGAAGATTCATTTTTTTTTAATTTTGGGAAATATCCTAATATTTCTTTCACTGTTACTCTCCTTAATGTGTCACTTCTTAACATCAGTTACTCGTATTACATATCTGTTCATCCTGTCCTTCTCGCCTTTGTATCTCTTAACTTCACATTTCTATTTTCCATCTCCTTATATCTTTTTGTGCTACTGGATATAACTTTCCCATACTTATTCCACAGCTTTTAAATTTTCTTTTTAATTATCTAATCTATTGTCTAATGGGTTTTAAATTCACATACTATAATTCTTCAGTTCTAGATTTTTTTTTTTTGGTTCATTGTCAAATCTATTTGCTTTTTTAATTAAAAAAGTAATGTCTTTATCTTGTTCTCTTCTTTATCCATTTGGATATTTTCAACATGCTTTACTTATACTAATGTTCTTTTTAGATTACCCTATGACCATGAGTAGTTTAGATATAAATTATCCTATCTGCTGAATTTAATGCCTCCTACTTTTAACAGTTGCTATCTTTGTGTGCTTTGTAAATTTTTAAGACATGAATTCATTGTTAATGGGAGTTGTCTTCCATAGGAGTCTTGCTTGTACCCTGGAGTGGAGGAATCTTTAATGGGATGTTTTGATTTGTTCCTCTTCATGGGCGTACAAGAAGATACAAATACATAAATCAATTTTTATAATGAAATCTGAATGAAATGCCACTCTAGTGTAAATGTATATTAACACACTTGGAAGAATACAGTGTGTTCTTTTAGGGGTAACTGAAGCAATTATTAGTAACAACTGCCTTGAGGAATCTGGACCAGAGCGCTGATGAGGAATTGTGCTCTATAGACTAGACATTCTGCCATCAGTGCATCTTGAGAGTAGAATTTTTGTTATTACTGTTTATGGACAAACATTTTTTAAGAATGTTTGTGAAGATGTCAAAGAATCTTGTGGATTTGGTAGAAGAACTATAGCAAATATGGGAACCGAGGCTTATGAAAATATAATCATTAATCATGTCAGCATGTGGGATCATTGTAATATAGAAAACTTTGAGAAACTGGGAAACGAGGGGACTCTAATGAGATTTCCAAGGTTGGCCTTTAAAAACTATTTTGTAACCCAATGAATGTGACATATTGACTAATACCCTTATTGCTATTAACAGCCTATATCTGATTAATCAAAAAAAATTAAAAAAATACATTAATGTCAATATTCCTGCCCTTAATACTAATTCTATGACATATAAATAAATAATTTATGTATTTATATAGCACTTGTTTTCAATTGTGCTACACTAAGATTTACATGTCAACTACATTACATACTTCATTCATTACATTAATACTAGCTATATTTCCTTTGCCAAATTACTCATCTGAGCTGTAACTGGGTTCTCTCATTTGTAAAGCAAGGATATTAATTGTAGCTCTCATTAGGGCTGTTGGAAGATTAAATGAGATAATGTTTATGGAGGCCTAGCACAGCAACCAGACCCCAGAGAGAATAGCTACTATTATTGTCATTTTCAACATTCCAAGCTGGCTCAGTTGTCCAAGGTTTTGCTTCTATGTAAATTTCACATCAAACACACAGTCCAAACTTTCAGCCAGTGACAAGAAAGGAATCTATTTTCTGCAAGAGCCACACCAAAACAAAAAATACAAAACACACCTTGTTCACTAAGTTATCTCTTGTACCTTCATAAACAGAGATCTAGGGTTTTAATTCTGTTATGACATGGTGAATGTTCCTAAGTATAGAGAAAACTTCATAAAAAGAGAACCAAAGAGGGAGTTGAAGTTTCCTTGCTCCAGGCCTATACCTGAGAGCACATAGCCTCTAATCATTTAAAAATCTTCTGAAGAATGTGGAAATAGGCAGAGGGGAGATTATTTTTAAGCTTGCTAGTATCTGGGAATGGAGAGGAGCTGTTGCTAATGGCCAATGGGGAGAAATGATGAAAAGACAGAAATGCTAGAACCTTGTATTGCCTGCAGTTAGACACTGCATAGATATAGTGGGGGATTTTGAAGAAGGCTTTAGAATACACAGTCTTTACAGAGGAGTACAGTACAAAGGGCTCTAAGTTTGGACTCAGATGTCCTGGATCTGAAGCTCAGTATCCACTCTGGGTAATCTCTTGTCATGACCAGTTAATGGAAGCTCTGAGAATATCAAGTTGTGATCAATAGAACGGAAACAATAGTATCTGTCTAAAAGAAGCATTCTGAGAACGGATTCACGGGGCTTAACTTCATTCATTCACTAATTTGTTTATATATTAACATTACTAACTGCCTGTGTATGTAAGGCACTGTGGTAAGTTCTAGGAAAATAGAAAGGAGTCATTTGACTCCATTGCAAATTGGACTTTAAAATTCAAAAGTGTTATGCTCTTTTAAACAAATAGTTTCTATTGTGATTGTAGGAAATGAAATACTAAATGGACAGTTATTCTGGTTAATGTGATGTTGATAGATCTGGAGTCCAACCCAACTGGCTTCCTCTTGATTCCAAGGGATGTTCCTGAGTCACTTCCCAGGGATCCTCTGAGTGACATGGAATTGCTCTGAAACCACTGCATCCCAATGCAAGCCACCTTGCTGTATCACTCTACCAAACAGCCCACGTTCTGTACTCCTAAGCAGAATTGTCTTTCACAGAGGTTAAAGAAAGAGAGGGCAAATCCTAGTGGCTTTGGAGTAATGCACATTTTTTTCAGGAGGTTGATGAGAGTATCAGTGAGCAGCTACCCCAGAAAAAATCTATTTTGTAGCCTGGCATAGAAAACTGGCCTTGATTTTTAATCTTAGAATAGCACCTGGCACATAGATGCTCCATACATGATTTGCTGAATAAATGAATAGACAACACAGTGAAAACCTTTACATCTGGCATGAAGTGACCTGCCATGGTGGCCATGAGTATTGCCTCCAGACCCCTGACCACAGAGAGCAGAGTCAGGTGCTGGGCTTTGAAATCCACTGTGGTGTTTGCACCAAGACTGTGTCTCCCATGGGTAGCTCCTGGCAAGGATGAGCCTGGTGCAGACACTAAGTAGACTAAAGGATCCCTCTGGGTGAGCAGCTTTTTCTCAAGGACTCGGCAATGGCTTTGCTGAACGCTCTTTTGACTGCATGACAGGCAGTCTGTGATGCTTCCCCCGGCCCCAACCTCCTCTGCCTCTCTCCTTCACTTGAGTCAGATTCTTATGTTCTGATGACAGCCTAACCTTCCCAGCTCCCATGATGTTCTCTCTTATACAGGCATTTCTCCAAAACAGTCCTTATATGTTTAACCCTGTCTTGTTACCTGTCCCTGGGAGGACCTGGACTATCACATTTGCCAATCGCCTTTTAGGATTAAATTGTCTGGCAGTTGTTTATGGATTTTAAGAACCAGTTCAGGGAGATAAGCATCTGTGAGGGTGGCCTGGAGTGGGAGGACCTTGGGGATGAGTCAACAAGGGAGGGGGTTTCACCCAGGACACTTGGAGGGAAGTCAGAGTTGAACCTGGGAGAGTAGAAGAAGCACCACATCTCTAAAGATAAAGAAGCATAAGAACTGATGAATGGCCCAGCCAGGCTATTAGCAAGGAGGGAAGCAGAGTAGAATCAGATGGGATAAATGAACTGGGGAGGGCAGTTCAGCATGAAGCAGATCAACACGTGCATAGAAAGGCTTACTTTTTAAGGTTTATAATCAGCGGGCTTTAAGACCTATTTGGTACATAGATTTGGGTACATGGTGGTGGTTGAGATAAGGGAAACCAAGGGAGCTGGTGGGAGTTTAAAACAAAGAACCAGACTAGGGGTCGGCAGCACATGACTCCCTGCCAACCTTGACCTTACCCCTTGACCAGATGCATTCATCGAAAGGTGGCAAGGACCCAGTAGGCTTTTGGACAAGATGATTACCTGGGGATTCTGGCAGATGAGAGGCAACATGCCAAACAAAAACTCAAGACTGGCCACATTTGCTGATATAGTTTGTATGTTTGTCCCTTCCAAATCTCATGATGAAATTTGATCCCCAGTGTTGGAGGTGGACCCTTAGTGGGAGGTGTTTGTGTCATGGGGCAGATCACTCTTGAATGGCTTAGTGCCTTTCTCACAGTAATGAGGGAGTTCTTACTCTATAAGTTCACTGATTGTTAAAAACAAGCCTGGCAACCCCTCCCTTCTTTCTGGCTCCCTCTCTTGCCACGTGACAGACCTGCTCTCCTTGCCTTCTGCTCTAAGTAAAAGCTTCTTGAGGCTCTCACTGGAAACCAAGCAAGTTCTGGAGCCATGCCTCTTGTACAGCCTGCAGAAACATGAGGCAAGTAAACTTCTTTTTAAAATAAATTACCCAGTATCAGGTATTTGTTTACTTATTTTCATTTATTTATTTATTTTTGAGACAGAGTCTTGCTCTGTC
The DNA here is from genome assembly GCF_000951045.1 of Mandrillus leucophaeus. Lineage (NCBI taxonomy): Eukaryota > Metazoa > Chordata > Mammalia > Primates > Cercopithecidae > Mandrillus > Mandrillus leucophaeus. The sequence continues at coordinate 1,557,522 of NW_012102710.1, forward strand.
ACCCAGGCTGTGGAATATAGTGGCGTGATCTCGACTCACTGCAACCTCCGCCTCCCAGGTTCAAATGATTCTCCTGCCTCAGCCTCCTGAGTAGCTGGGATTACAGGTGCCTGCCACCACGCCCGGCTAATTTTTGTGTTTTTAGTAGAGAAGGGGTTTCAGCATGTTGTCCAGGCTGGTCTTGAACTCCTGACCTTAAGTGATCCACCCACCTTGGCCTCCCAAAGTGCTGGGACTACAGGCAAGAGCCACCGCGGCCAGCCCAGGTATTTCTTTATAGCAACACAAAACAGATTATAGCAACACAAAACAGATCAGCACACCTGCATTCACATGCCAGCCTTGACAGTTACTAGCTGGAATGTTTTGGGCTTATTTCTTAATCCTGCTTTATTTTAGTTTCCCCATTAACAAAATGAGATAGGAATCCCAGCCTTGGAGGTCGTGGTGAAGTTACAGAGAATGTAAACATAGTGCCTGCCACAATGCCTGATGCCTAATGGGTGCTCGAATTACGGCCCCTGCTGTTAAAGCCAGAAACCAGGTGATGTGTGGGAGCAGAGACATGTCAAACCAGGGAGCAAATGTGTAGTCCCAGAATTTTGATCATGGGAAGAATGTGTTATTTTGAGTCTCAAGACGTTTTTTTATCCTTTATGTTCATGTGGAATCCATTCCTAGAATAAGACTGACTCTATTATTCAAGAGTATTTTATTTGCAAGCTTTTTATTTCACCTTGTTAAGTCAACTCACATGACGTTCATCAAAAAAAGTGAATTTATTGTGTCTGACAACTGGGACATTCATGGGCGCCTGGCCTTGTGGGTGGCTGGATTGAAATGATGGACTCACATGCTCAAGTGATGTCGTGAGGCCTGTCTCTCTTTTCTTTAATGTTGCTTCACTCTGGGTAGTTTCTCTTCATGAGGTGCAAGATAGTTCAGGGCAGCTCTGGGCCTGTCGCATCTTCCCAGACCATGCTGTCAGAGAAAACGGTGGATCTCTTTTTATGTAATTTCAGCAAAAGACATGAGAAACCATAAATTGGCCTAATCTGGTTCCAATGTCTATCCCTAAGTCTGTCACTGTGGCCAGAAAGCTGAAGCGTTTGGGATTGGCAGGCCTGACCAGCTGCTCATCTCTAGAGCTAGGGATAAGAATGGGTGAGGAAGGCGTCTAGAAATTGTTGCGTGGCCAAAGTCATGTGCCCAATACATCTGCCCATAAGAGGGATTCTTTTCCTTCAACCTTTCTTCTTCATTACTGAGAAGTCCCTAGAGGGCCACACCCCTCTCTAGAGCTAGAAATGTTCTTATAATGAACAATTGGTCCTACTTGGTCTCACAGATTGGGGGACCACCTGGAGATATCTGAGGAAAATTTAGACAGAAGGAGAATTCAGACCCTAAACTTAGAATGAGACATTGGTGTGCAAGCTTTAGTCATGGTTTTATCTCAGGTAAAGAAGTTGGAAAGGAAATCTCTCTTCTAGTTGAAGGAACAGAAATGTATTCTCAAACATTCTGGGACTTAAGTGGATAAAGCAACTGTACACTCATGCTAGTACATAGCTCCTATGACTCTGAAACAACCCAGATATGTTGAGGGCGGTTATTTTTTTTCTCCCATGACCTCACCCCTTCTTGTTCCCCTTTCAGTGATATACATAACATATAATATGTGTCCTTGGGAGTCAACTACTCCTGGTGGTAATGAGATTCCTTCCAATAAGAAGGAAACCAGGGCACATCCATGCTGTGTCAGGGCCACCACACATTGGCATGAAAGAAATGTTCTCGATGCAGCAGGTGCTTCTGGCTTTAGAGCTCTACTAATTCTGGCATAATTTCTTTTTTTAAAAAATGGATTATGCAATATTCATTTATTTAGTCATTACTATGAATTTTTAAAAGCAAGAAAAAAATATAAATATAAGGAAGAAAATACAAGCCAATTATTATCTTACTCCCCCAAAAAGAATCTTGTAAATTTTATAATTTTGGTGTGTATCATCCCAAATTTTAACTGTGTAATTCTGTTTGATTTGAGGAATGGACTCCCAAAATTAGCTCATCTAATTTTAAAAACAGCAAACTCTAAAGCAGATTCTTTCATAGGAATTAAATATAAAGTAGCCAGGAATGTATTTTTGGAGCACATGCAGTGCCAATCCTTAAGTCAAAAGACTCCTTTGCAACATGTGTCTTGTAGCCGACTCACCAGAATTTTTTCCTTGAGTTTTTAAAAATTATCTTTTCCTGATTCTATAATGACTCCAGCAAGCCATTGTTTCATTTCATCTATTTCTCACTCCAAAATTCACAGCTCAGTCTATCACTTCAGGTAATTTTATGATCTTCTTTATAATATTCAATTGCATCTAACGTTTAATTCCAATGCTGGTGATTTTGAGAAAGGTTTTTCTGCTGTAGTACCACTGCCCAGCGAAAGTTTGGTTGACATTGTTTTAGGATACAAAAACGATTTAAAAATATGAAAGTGAATCTTAAACTAACAGTATAATCACTCCTGAAATTCTGCACACAAGGCCCAGTGTACACAGCCATGAAGATCCCAAGATAGTGAGCATTTCTGATTAGGAGCCAAGGCGGCCTCAGCAACGGCATCAACATAGATGAACATTGACTTAGACCTCTAGATTTAAGGTTCTTTGACTCCTGTCAGTTTTTTTAGAAGTGCAGATGGATAGATATTATCTTGATTTTATGATGAGATTTTAAATGTTTCTATATTCCACTACTATATATCCCTTCACACTGTGACCTTCCTTCCTCTCTGTTGTACATTGTTGTGTGGATAGTCCTTTCCTCCCAGAAATAGGGTTGCATGGTGTAACTTGCTGTTTCAGCTTATCAGTATATCATGGTTTACAATGTTTGAGACACAGAAAATAACTCTGACTCAACCAGAACAGAGACTGCTTTTCATCACACTGTGTAAACTGTTCCAACCAACTGGAGACAGACACCTGAAGTGTGTCCCCCACCCACACACTCCAGTCTTCTTCATGCTGCCCTGGACCTGGGAAGCTGACCTTCGTTGACCACATTCATAGATTCCCATGACCTCTGGCTTCCGGTTAGGTTCTGCCAACAACCTATGTCTCTGAGAGATTATGTCTGTACATCTCTATAGTTAGTTGTTACTAATTTATTCCTCTAGTTTGTGAATTCTGAAAGTATTAGCAAAACCCTGGTCTCAAAATCCTTTATTCGGGATGAAATTATCCAAACACTCATCACTGCTCCAGGTGCTGGGAATAGTGAGGCAGGCACAGGGGTTGATCTCCGTGAGCAGTAAGTCTTGTTGGGGAAACAGGACATAAAGCCAAAAGTGACAGCTGTGGAGTCTGAGGGACAAGAAAGAATCCATCTTAACATAGAAAGTGAGGGGCGGCTGCTCCACAGAAGAGCCATTTCAGTGAGACCGGAACCATCACTCTGAGAGAAAGAGAAGAGTCTTCCAGGATGACGGAATGGAACGTCCAACAATTGGGAGAGAAGAGGGAACATGGCAATTAGTTTCTGAGGGGCTTTGAGTTCTATAGGACTCCAAGCAGAATGATGGGGAAACTGAGAGAACATCTTGGAGACAGATTTCAAATTGATAGGTGGGAGCATTCAATGAAGACAATGACCAGTGACATCATGGGCCTGCTCAGTGTTTGTCCCTGGGAGTGTTTAAGCAGGCTATGGAGGCTGTAAAGGGAATTCAGCTTTGGTAGGGTGCCAGAGAGATGACTCAGATAGTCTCCATTCCTATGAAACTCCCCATTCCTAAAATCCAAAGCCAATCACCAGAGCCTCTTTCCTTAATTTTATGACTTTGTGTTTTTCCTTTGGCCAAATACCAGAGAATATTATCTAATCCCTGTAGAGTTGTGCATGGAGTTCAGCCTGGGCTCACTGCAGATCTCATTCAACTGCCATTCATGTGAAGACTTGAAGAAAATGTAACTGGCTCTTGGGCATTCACTTAGCAGAAATAGACCTTTGGGAAGTGTCAAAAAGTATCTTTAAAAAGATAAATAAAGTCTGTGACCAACACTAGATTTCAGATCTGAAAGCAACTTCAGAAGCTAACAAGGCAACATCTTCATTTTATAGATGAAGCCATGAGAGGAGAGACCCAGGGACCTGGGCAACGCCTCCCGCCAGTGAGGGCCAGAGGCAGGGCTGGTGGATCAGGTCTCCTGACTCTGCTCTTGCCATTCAATCTGGGCCCTTTCGGGGGCAACCCATAGGAAATAACCTGTGTATATTTCAGAGAAATTCAAATCAAGTTCAAACAATCAAATATCTGAAGAGCTGCCCTGTCTCGAGGGTCTTTGACCACACTCTTCCTCTGTCTGGGAAGCTCCTTTTCCCCAGGTTCACCTGGCTGGCTCCTTCTTGTCCTTCAGATCTCAGCATAAATGCTGCATCCACAGAAAGACCTTTGAACATCCAATCTAAAATCTAAAATTGATCCCCTATTATTACTTCTCATAGAGTCCAGTCTTTCCTTCATACACTTAGCAGAGTTTATCAGTACATGTATTTGTCTATTTCCTCTCTCAACCAATGCCCTTTACAGTCTATGCAGTCAAGGACTGGGGCTGTTTTCTTAACTCCTCTGTTAAGTGCCTGGCATGTGTGAGGGCTGGGTGTTCTCCACTTGTCCCCCAACCCACACACTCCAGTCTTCATCCTGCCCTGGACCTGGGAAGCTGACCTGCATTGACTGCATCCATAGATTCCCACGACCTCTGGCTTCCGGTTAGGTTCTGCCAACAAGAGGTGCAGGTGGGAGATGAAAGGGCAGAAGAGGGAGGTCTGTTTTCACCCTTTTGCTCCATCCCATGCAGGTTAGCAGCCTGCAGTGTGTAAGGTGGAATCCTTCTATCCCAAGCCACAGATTCTGTCTGGTCTCTCTCCTAAAGTTAACCTCTCCTTCCTGCCCGTTTGGAGTGGTAGAGGTGGTAACGGCTCCCCTCTGTGGCTAGCTCTAGTTAATGCACCAAATCATTGTTTTATTTTAACCTCACCCAAACCTTTGGAAATATGTATATCATTTATTAAATGTTTCTCAGGGACTTCATCCTAATGTGCTTTCTTTGTCTTGCTGAGTCTCTAACAGGTGCAATAGTTGTTTAATAAGTTTTAATTACACGTATTAAAATGGAAGAAGGATCAGATGAATTCCATAAGAGCTCCAAGGAGGAGAACCGAGATCACCAGGTGGAAATCAGTGAAACAGGCTAGTGGCATGTTTGAAGGAGAAGGCATCAGAGAAATGTGAAGGCAATTGTCAAGGAGGGTGAATGGCTCTTGTATTGAGATTGCAAAAAATGCTTGCTGAATGAAATAGTTTTCGCCATTACCATGCTGCATACATCTCACATTGAGGGGAAGAGGACAGCCTGCCTGATCTTGGTGTCCAAGTGAGTCTTTGGGGCTCATCTACATACAACACAGGTCAGTTTTTCCTTCTCCCCTGATGAAAAACAAAAAGGCTGGACTAACTAATTTGTACAATCTTTCAATTCTAAAATGCCCCGGTTCACTGTTTCCATGATGTGACCTGGATATGGTGTGACTTGGGAATTCTTACAAAGGAAGACAACAGTATCAGGAGTGTATTTTGCCATGAGTGGGTGGAGGCATCTTAGTGGCTGCTAAAGCTTATTTGCCAGAACTCTGCTTCACCCTTTAACTGTAGACTCTTAGGTCACTCAAGCCTACCCACATACCACGTGGCCAGTGTCCATCCACGAGCATTTCCAACTTGCAGGCAGGGATGGAGTTTCCCTCATCATTGTACCCTCCAACATAGAAACTGGCATGCTGGAGGTGCTCAATGAAATGAACATTCAGAGAATAGAGGAAATTAATGTCCATGGCAGAATTCCCTGGCTTCTCCTGGTCATTGCCTTTAAGCCTATTTTGATTCTGAATTTTCCTGGCTCCTAACCCCTTTTGACTAAATGTTCTGTTCCTGGCCCCATATTTTCTGCTTGGAGCCAATGGCAGCTCTGGCTTCTCCAGAACTGGCCTTGATAGTGCTCTCCGTGGAGTTTGAATCCAAACACCGCTTCTACGTGCTTCAGGAAACTATATCCCCAAACACACCCTTTTAGATGCCACCTAAAAAGCAAACTTTAACGAAATCTTCAAGTAATGTGCAAAATGGGTCTCCCTCTTTTCATCTCACCTAATTCCTGATCTTCGCTTGATCACTAACTTACATTTTCTTAACCCCTACATGAAAGAACAATGGTTTTCTGAGTAAACTGCTTAGAATATCAACACATTCTCAGTAACAAAAAATCCATAATTAACTTGTTCTAAGAAAATGTCACAGACCCTTCCTGTGACAGTAATTGTTCAATACATTTAGTAGTAAAAATATGCCATGTGTCCATCAGTTTCAATTTCCTTTTGTCTTTTGGGCACTGAGCTATTTTTATCACAACACTTTCATTCTAAATATGTATTTTTCTCCTTATTCTCCAATTCTCCAGACACCAAATGGGTCCCCTACATTTAAATTCAATTATGTTGCCAACTACCAAGAGTTAGCATATACTTCTTAGGATAGGAGCTCAGTCCTACAAGATAGCTCTCACTTCAGACACTAGTCACAAGTCCTGAGCTATGTATACTTTTTTTCTGAGACAGAGTCGTGCTCTGTTGCCCAGGCTGGAGTGCAGTGGCGCGATCTCGGCTCACTGCAAGTTCTACCTCCTGGGTTCACTCCATTCTCCTGCCTCAGACTCCCCAGTAGCTGGAACTACAGGCGCCCGCCACCAGGCCCAGCTAATTTCTTTTTTTGTATTTTTAGTAGAGACAGGGTTTCATTGTGTTAGCCAGGATGGTCTCAATCTCCTGACCTCGTGATCCGCCGGCTTTAGCCTCCCAAAGTGCTGGGATTACAGGCGTGAGCCACCACGCCAGGCCTGAGCCGCCTATAGTTCTAATAGGCTATACATTGGGGGTTCCCATGACCCCATTCTCAGGTTTAATAATTTGCAGAACAGCTCATAAAACCCGGAGAAATATTTCATGTATGTTTTCTAGATTTTTTTCTATCTTTTTTTTTTTTTTTTGAGACGGAGTCTCGCTCTGTCGCCCAGGCTGGAGTGCAGTGGCACAATCTCTGCTCACTGCAACCTCCACCTCCTGGGTTCAAGTGATTCTCCTGCCTCACCCTCCTGAGTAGCTGGGATTACAGGTGCACGCCATGATGCCCAGCTAATTTTTGTATTTTTATTAGAGACAGGGTTTCACCATATTGGCCAGGCTGGTCTTGAACTCCTGATCTCGTGATCTGCCCACCTTGGCCCCCCAAAGTGCTGGGATTACAGGCATGAGTCACCTCATCTGGCGTCTGGCTCATTATAAAGGCTACAAACTCAGAAACAGCCAATGGAAGAGGTGCATGGGGCAAAGTATGGGGAGGAACACAGAGCATCCCTGCCTTCTCTGAGTGCACCACCCTCCCAGTACCTCTATGCATTCGCCAACCTGGAAGCTCTCTGAGTCCCACCATTTAGCAGTTTTTATGAAAGTTCCATTTCATGGGCATGATTGATTCAATCATTGGCCATTGGCGATTGAATTTATTCTCCAACCTCTTTCCCCTTCTCACAGGTCTGAGGGTGGGACTGGAAGTCCCAGCTTTCTACTTACGCCTTGGTCTTTCCTGAGGCTATGCAGGGGCCTCCAGCCTCCAGCCACCAGCCATCTCATTAGCACACAAAAAGACACCTTATCACTCTGGACATTGCAAGAATTTTAGGAGCTACGTGCCAGGAACTGGGGGCAAAGACCAAATATATATTTCTTACTATGGCACAGGCGCATAGCCAGACTGCATTTCTCAGCCTCACTGGCAGCTAGGTAGCCATGTGAATGAGTTCTGGCTGATGGAATGTGTACACAAAAGATGTCTGTCACCAACATGCCTGCTCCCTAAAATTCTCCATAGCTAGCCCCAGTGCCCTCTCTTCCTTTGTTTGCTGTTTGGAGGCAGAGTGTCCAGTGATGGACTCAGAGGCCCTTGGGAATATCAGAGCTAGTGGATGAAGGATCCTGAAGCCCTAAATGATAGCAGAATCAGCAGATGAAAGAGCCTGTGTCCTTGAATAAAACCAAGCACCCCCACCTGCCTACCTTTGTTGCAACGTACCATTAACAAGAAATAGGCCTTTATTGTGTCAAGCCACAGAGGGGGCTGTTTGTTACAGCAGTAGACCTCCACTGACTGGTACAATATACCCGCATGCCCCAGACTTTGAGGCTCCAAACCAATTTCCTTGACTCTCTAGGCTGGTGCTTCTTCTGGAAAAAATCGGACCATTTTTAAAACAGAATTCTGCTAAGAAGTATGTATTTAGACAGAAGCATTCCCCTTAAGTCTCTTTTCAATGGTGTGTGTGTGTGTGTGTGTGTGTGTGTGTTTAGGGTCGAAGGAGTTGCTTTCCGATTGGCTTTGATGTCTAATAATCATGTTCATGCTGTTACAAGTAAAATGACCCAAATAGAAATATAGCTTCTTACGGAGGGGAAAAAGGAAGCTGTCTCCATCATTTCTGGTGGCCAAGGATTACTGTGGCAGAACTATTGTCTTTTCTCCTAGCCTGTGCTGTCTTTGGCAGAGGCTCCAACTTATGACCTATCTAAATTAAAGTTTTCCCCTGGAGATGGATTTTATGAGGGGAACTTAGCAATTAGGAAAGAATGGCTAGGTTTCTGCCCTGTAGAGTGGGCCAGAAATGTCACATCCAAACCCTGAGATGCAAAACACTTTCCCTGATTATCCAACCAAGTCCATTTTAGTAATTTGGTTCTCTTCAACCCATCAGTGGCTGCCCAGAGAATGTGAAATGAGGGAAATATCAAGCTGTTTCCTAGTTGTTTTTGGTCATTTCCCTAACAGACATTATCGAAAATATAACAGGAGAAAAGCCAAGGCAAGAAGGACTGAATTTTGTCCTCAGTGATTTTTTTGCTCTGATTGATGACTGTGTTTTCTTCTGCACTATGCGATGAGCTGGCCGATGTGGCTACAGCTGGGCTAATCAGCTGCAACATGGAAAACCCAAAACCACGGCATCTGGGGAGCTTTCCAAAGGCTCGTTGGAATTGTTTACCATGGGGTTTCTTCTTAAATGATTCATTACTCTACAAAACCAATATGACTAAGTTAAATTGTAAATTTGTCCATCACAAAAGTCTAGGAAATACCTCTTATTTGCTTCCCACTTCAGCATAACAACGGAGTTGGAAAAGTGCTTCGCTGTTATCAGCAGCAATATTTGCTGTGAGTTTTTCATAGACCAGGGGTGCCTGACCTGTCGAAAGAGAGAGAAATTTCATTTTCCTGAAGTCTTGAGATCATCTGGTGTGGGAGTGGCTGGGAGATAGGCAGACAGGCGTGGGGATGAATTTTGCCTCTTTCAGTTACTGTGACTTTGGAAGGGTCGTGGAAACCTCTCTAAGTTCTATTTCCTCTTTTGTAAACTACAGATGACAGTATCCACATTATCCACATCAAGGGTTACTAAGGGGTTTAAGTGGGAGGATAAATGATCAGCACTTGGCACTTAGTAGCTGCTCAGTAAATCCTGTCTTTCTCCCAGAGATTGGCAGCAAAGAGCCTGGGATCCCTGTGTTATCCTCCTCCCTCATGAACTCTAGAAGACAGTGAGAGAGAGGGACAGAGAGAGAGAGAGAGAGAGAGAGAGAAAGAGAGAATGTGAGTGAGCGTGTGTATGGGAGGAAGTGGTCATCTAGTGGGAGAGTCACTGCAGAGTGGTCAGAGACCTTAAAGATGGAAATGTTTCAATCTCCTTGCTTCCCATCAGAGGTCAAATTCAAGGTTGCAGAAAGGGAGGTGACATGTCAGAAGCCCCCTAGCTAGCAGGAGACGGAGCCAGGACTCAGACCTGCTGCTTTGCCACAGTTTAGGCCATGAAAGTTTTCTCCCTAATGGTAATAGGCATTGTTTATTGAGCACATACTAGGTGCCAGACATTTAAAACAACCTTGTGAGAAAAGCTTTATAACTCTCATTTCATTGATGAGGACACTGAGGCTCAGAGAGGCAAAGTTACTTGTCCAGAGTCATATAGTCACCCAGGGTGTGTGGTGAAGCACCCCCTGGTATACCAGACTGCAAAGCCTTTGTTCATCACAGTTTGACACTACTGGAAAGAGGCTCTGAGATTTACCAGCATGCTTCAGTTTCAGAAGTCAGAACATGTGCAGATGAACTAATGGCAGAGAATTCGTAAGCCGAGCCTTTTCTGTTCATTTGTTCCATACCACATGTAAAAGTTCAATCAGTAAAATCACCTCCGGCCAGCAAAAGAACCACTTCCTGCCCATCTTTTTAGATTGTGTTCTCCTGATGATTTTCAAGGGGGCTCAGAGCCCAGATTAATTCAATAGAATAACAGAGCAAACCAGCTTCATTCCCAGAAACATCACGTCCAAGTCACTGTGAGTTGACTTCAGTTCACTATCCAGTTGAGCCTGGAATGGCCAAGCTTCAGGGTGTCCCCACACGCACGGTAGACCCAGCCTTTTGGTGCCCAGATGGAAGGGTAGAAACAGAAGGTCCAGCCCATCCGTCTAATGGTTGTCCCTTGGCCAGCTAGTGGGATCTCTTCAAGAGCTTTGTGTGGCAGCTGCCTCGGCTTGGAAAGAGCTTGGCAAATTAGAAAGGAAAACAAACCCAAAGAGGAAATGGTGCTTGCAGCCCAGGCAGTTTTTGCATTATCACTCTCTCCTCTTTTGTGCTGAGTTTCAGATCTGTGACTTTCTAACAAAAGGATTTTCTGGCCCAAACCTCCAACTTGTTGTGAAAAGCCATGCACAAAAGTGGAGTCAGCTGGCACAGCCCGTGTGACCTTGTGCCAGTGACTCCACAGCTCCTCTATGTTCAGTGGGGAAGCAGAGCACAGTAATGAAACACAGGGTAGCTTTGCCATTTCCCAGCGATTTGGCCTTGGACAAACATCTTTCCTTCTTTTGACTTCAATATCCACATCTACAATAGAAAACAATAACAGTACTCACTTCAAAGGCTGTCGGGGAATGAAATGAGCTCACAAGTATGGAATCCTTAGAACAATCCTGAGTTCATGCTACATGCCCTGTGGGTTCAATGTACACTGTTATTATATTTTCTCATCAGTAAAACGGGAATAGTAATAGCACTTGCGTAGGATTGTTGTGAGGTTCAAATGACCAGATGTTTCTGAAGGACTTAGTACACAGTAGGTGCTAGGAACTAAATAACGGATCTCATGCAGAGAGGCTGAGCAGAGATGCCTTTAAGAGGGTTGATTTGGAGTTCTTGAATGCAGACAGTCAAATCTGGTGTCTGCCAATTACCAAATAAGAATTAGACAGATCAGGTCATTAACTTATGCAGTTTATTGTTCCAGGATGTGATATCTGAGGAAAATGAAAAAGTCAGGCAGGCAGCAGGGTGTGTGGTGAAAACACAGTGGGCTGGGGTCAGAAGTCCCGGCTTGGAATCCTGACGCAACCATCCAGATGTAGGTAGCCATGGGCAAATCTCTTCTTCACTTTGACTTCAATTTCTTCTTCTGTAAAAGGAGAATTTGATGATGTCCCAAATTCCTTCTAATGCTAATACCAGATAATTTAATGTTATCTTCAGGCATCACTCCCATTCACTGCTAGTGGGAATGGTAAAACAATAAATTTATTCAAGTGAATAATTTAGCATAATCTAGTTCATATGAAGATGTGCACATTCACCTCCATTATGGCATGTCTCAATAATTTTATACCTGTTCATTCAAAAAATATTTATTGAACCCTAATTATATCCCAGGTACTGTTCTAGCAGCTGGGGATACACCAGTGAACAAAACAGATAAAAATTCCCAGCTGTCAAGGAGTGTATGTTCCAACAAGGTAGACAAATCACTCACAAGAAGAAAAGTTAAAAAATAAGTGGTTAAGGGAAACTGAAAAAGGAGGGAAGGTTGTGGTTTTGGATGGGGTGTGTCTGTTTCCCCACTGGATGGGAGCATGGCCTCATCCAGGGCGGTGCCTGGCACGCAGTAGGTTCTGAGTAAAGGTTAGGTGAACAAATGCCCGAATGAGCAGACCCTGAATCCCAAAAAGACTGATTTGATGCACATGTGTGTAGTCTGTCTATTTTCATCTGAAATGAATTAGCGCCAGCAGTTTCCAGAGCAGAGCTGAAATGATTACATTACCATTATTTTAAATCTGAGAAGCACTAGGGAATGAGAGCCACATCCTCCTCCCAAACCAGGCCAAGCAGAGGAGGCCACAGAACAGCGTTATTTGCACATTGCTGCCCCCTGGTGCTGGTATAAAAATATGGCCACATTTGCTTACCTCTAGGGTAAAATGAATTAGGCTGGTGCAAAAGTAATTGCGGGCTTGGCCATTAAAAGTAATGACAAAAACTGCAAATACTTTTGCACCAACCTAATATCAGTGAGCCCACAGCACCATCACTGAAGTATTGGGATTAAATTGTCACTGTGGCGATGACCATGTTTGTCAAATCCAAAAGTCTGGACAGTATGGCCTTAAGGGAGCAGTGGCTAGAATATGACTATTTCAGACATGTCAGTGCCATGATTTTATTTTTATGATGACAACATGATGTCTGCTCAAGTATCACTTTTCGGGAGTTTATAATTATCCAAATGGATCAGAGCTCATAGAAACCTAAGCTCATGCCTGTAATCCCAGCCCTTTGGGAGATTGAGGCTGGTGGATCACCTGAGTTCGGGAGTTCGAGACGAGCCTGACCAACATGGAGAAACCCCGTCTTTACTAAAAATAGAAAAAATTAGCTGGGCGTGGTGGCGCATGCCTGTAATCCCAGCTGCTTGGGAGGCTGAGGAAAGAGAATTGCTTGAACCTGGGAGGCGGAGGTTGCAGTGAGGTGAGATCACGCCACTGCACTCCAGCCTGGGTGACAAGAGCGAAACTCCGTCTCAAAAAAAAAAAAAAAGAAAAGAAAAAGAAAAAAAAAGAAACCTAAGCTATTTCCCAGTCCTAGGACTCCGGGAATGTTTCCTAAGGAGTTCATGTGTAGACTTCAGGGACTCTCTGACCTTCTGTTTGGGAACAATGTTCCCAAAATGTGTAAGGAAGTGTTAGATCCAAATAGCCAGGGAGTGCTGGGCAGTTGCCCAAGGTGAGTCCTCCACAAAATGAGACACTTGTGTTCACTTAGCACAGTGGTTCCAGCTTGAATCTATTTCATTTATACACACATTCCCCATTTTACCTCATATCAAGGTGGCTGGTAATCAGGTAGTTTCCTAACCACTCTAAGCCCATGTTTTCTCATCTAAAAACAGGAGAAAAATAATAATTACTAAATAACGTTTAATAAAAAAGATAAGAATAGTCATGTGAAAGAAAGTAGTAAAATATCAGGCACCCATTAGATGCTTAATAAATGTTTTTAAAAGCAAACTTGTGAAACACTGACATTGATGGAAACTTACAAAGCATTTTGAGATTCGTCAGTGACAGGATGACTTCTCTGATGAATTATTCCTGGCACTAAGGTCATTGTAAGCTAATGAACACTACCAAATAGTGAAAAATTCTAATAAACTTTGTCTGTTTTATTCCAGGTGTGTTTCTGTCAGAGTACTTGGAAAACCATTACATTGAAAATGTTGCTGTTTGAAGGTAACACTATTTACCCAATTTCTTTTTTTCTTTGGTTCTGATTGAAAATAGTATTATATTATAAAAACTAATGTTTCCTACATTGGGGACCCAGGAAAACTGCCTTGGGGCCTGCATCTTAGGGTTCTGCTATGGGCTAAATGTTTGTATCTTCCTAAAATTCATGTGTTTAAACCTAACCACCAATGTGATGGTATTAGGAGGTGGAAACATTGGAAGGTGATACGGTTTAGTGCCTTATAAAACAGGCTACAGAGAACTGCCTTGCCCCTTCCACCACGTGTGGACACAGCAAGAAGGCACCATCTATGAATTAGAAAACAGTCTCCCACCAGAGAGTGAATCTGCAGTGCCTTGATCTTAGACTTCCCAGCCTTCAGAACCGTGAGAAATAAATTTCTGCTGTTTATAAGCTACCTAGTTTCTGTTATATTTTATGGAAGCCCAAGTGAACTAAGATGGGTTTCTGTTTGTAGAATCAACTGCTTTTCCTTTTAAAAAAATTGTAGGTTTCTTTTATTACTTAAAACAGTAATATGTGATTATTGTAAAAAAAAAAAAATTCAAACATTACAGAAACACATGGCCTGTAAAGGAAACATTTTCCATAATCCCAACTTTCTTTCAAAGGTTTGGCATATGATTGTGTTCATTCTGTTTAATGAATATACCAACTTATATGCGAGCGCTTTAACAAGAATGGGATCATACTAACATGTTCTGCAATTTGAGTTTTTTTAACATCAGGCATCTTGGATAAGTTCCACATCTTTCTGCCACGTCTCTCTCTCTTGCTGTCTCTCTTTTTCTCTCTGTAATTGGTGTGTAGTGTTCTATTGGTGTGAGGTGTACCTATTGTAACTCTGCAGTTTCCTTTCTAGGTGGTTTGCTGCCTTTAGTCAACAGAAGACCAGAGATCCCACCCACGCATGGTATCTCAAGGGCTGGAGGAGAAAAAAAAGATAGCCAAGTGGGAGTGCCCTCATTTGAGACTGTATTTGAATGAGCAGTAAGTAGTGGGTAGTTGAACCTGTAGAGGCTGAAGGGCCTAGAGGCATTGTGGACAAGGCTCCTTGGCAGCTGAAAGATGAATGATGTGCTATGAATCCCATCTTACCTATAAGAATGGTACACTTTAATGGGAGGGTTTTTATGGTTTTTATTTTAAGCTTCCTTCAGATATTATTTATTCAGTCAACAAACATTTTTGAGTGTCTACTCTGAGGCAACCAGGAATGCAGAAATAGATTTTCTTAATTGATAAAAATTGATCAGTATCCATAGAGCAATAATCAATTGCATTCTATGGGACACAATTCATTTGCATTGATCTGGACACAAAGATTTGCATGACTCAGCTTTCTACAACTTACAGGGTAGTAGAAGGATTCAAAGACAATGAGGCTGGGCATGGTGGCTCATGTGGTGGCTCAATCCCAGCACTTTGGGAGGCCAAGGCAGGCAGATCACTTGAGGTCAGGAGTTCGTGACCAGCCTGGCCAATATTGTGAAACCCTATTTCCACTAAACATACAAAAATTAGCTGAGTGTGGTGGTGCATGCCTGTAATTCCAGCTACTCCAGAGGCGGAGGCAGGAGAATCACTTGAACCTGGGAGGAGGAGGTTGCAGTGAACCAAGATGGCACCACTACACTCCAGCCTGGGTGACAGAGCAAGACTCTGTCTCAAAAAAAAAAAAAAAAAAAAAATTAAAAGACAATGAAAGGCAGAGATCACCCAGAAAGGTATATTAGGCTGAACATCCAGGAATTTTGTTCTTCCTCTCGTTTTAAAGACTTTCAGTATTTTAATGGACAAATATCATATTAACATACAACTGAAAAAATGTGGCATGTAAACACCAAGATCATGGAGATAAAGGCGGTTTAAAAACAGCAGAATTAATTTATCTGTAAGATGACTTTGGTAGGAGGAAAGTACGCCACTCTTTCTATAAAACAGCAAGGAAGTGCGGGGGCTGATGTAGGTAGCACACATTGCTACTTGATGTTGGAGGGCCCGCATAGGGACACTCGATGTTTATTAGTGGGTGATGGGGATTTCACCATAGATCGCAACTATTTCCTTCAACCTGAACTTCCAGGTCAGCTGGAACCTCCCAGACATCAGCAGATGTAAGCCTGAGCCTCTTCCTCTCCAGATGCTCTGATTACCCACGTCCTTCTTGCTCAGTTCCAGCTCTGCGGCTTCGTTTCTTGCCTGAGGGTTGTACCTCTTCTTTGATCCCAGCTTCCCTGGCTTTGACCCAAAGTTTTTCCAAGAAAATAGGACTTTACTTTCTCCCTTTCATCCCTGTGATATTGTTCTGATTATAAGATTGCGATGGTTAATATTAAGTGTCAACTTGATTGGATTGAAGGATGCAAAGTATTGTTTCTGGATGTACCTGGCTGTTTCTGACTGTGGCCAGAAGAGATTAACATTGAAATCCGCTGACTGGGAGATGAACACCCACGCACAATGTGGGTGGACACCATCCCATCGGCTGCCTCCCGTGTAGCTAGAAAAAGCAGGCAGAAGAAGGTGGAAGAAGCCGATTTGCTGAGTCTTCCGGCCTCCATCTTTCTCCGGTGCTGGATGCTTCCTGCACTGGAACATCAGACTCCAAGTTCTTTGGCTTTTGAACTCTTGGACTTACACCAGGGGTTTGCCAGGGGCTCTTGGACCTCCGGCCACAGACTGAAGGCTGCACTGTCGGCTTGTCCACTTTTGAGGTTTGGGAACTCGGATTGATCCACCACTGGCTTCCTTGCTCCTCAGCTTGCAGACGGCCTATTGTGGGACTTCACCTTGTGATCACGTGAGTCAATTCTCTTTCATAAATTCCCTTTCATATATACAAATCCTATTAGTTCTGTCCCTCTAGAGAACCCTGACTTACACAAGGGTCATATACAATCATTGGGACTTTTGGAGTACCCTGGATAGAGGCCATCCTGTGTCTCCCACCAGCTGAGCTCAGAAAATAGAGAAAAACTGTAAGCTTTTGGAGAACCTTCAAACATCATGTTTAAAGAAAATTTAATTCACTTCCTTTTGGCTGAGGTCTTGTTTTGAACCCATACATCAGCTGAAGTGGGTTGTCTTGAAATTCAAGTGAAAAGACTTAAATCCGATTCTGTATACAGCGAGAGTTATTTATCTTTTCCCATCTCTGAAGGGATTTGAAGGGTGGGGCAGGATGGGATAGTTTAAGCCTTTTCCAATCATCTCTAAATCTCCCGCTGCCCATGTATTCATTGGGTAATTGGTTGTGACAGTTTTGTCACAATGCTCAGCAAAGTGTATCCTTGTTCTGTTTCAAATTGAACCACTTCCTTGATTGATTTCCACCAAAAATATCTACCCACAGAAGACCCACATGAGTGATTGTTTGGCCTAATGGGGATGAGGGGTACATCATAGCAATGCACAAATCACTCCTCACTGCATGCTAGCAACCAAATTCCTTTTCTTCAGTGTTCCTTTAGCCATCCTTTCATGCTCCTTGGCTATTTTCTCTTTTTTCTCATTCCTATTTCTTCTCCTCTTCTCTTGTGTCCTCTTCCTCAGGAGGAAAAAGGCGAAGTTTTTATCTCTTTGTGCAGAGTAATCCAACTTAACTCTCAGCCTATGTTGTCTCTCCCAAGTTCAAATCCAGACCATCTTTTGTATGGACCCATGTATCCAAGACTGTTCTTAGTTGCAAGCAACAAAAATGAATTCCAGATGAATTAAGCAGAATAATTTATCGAAGGAAAATTAGAATAGTTCAAGAATTGACAGAGTTGCTGGAGAATCAGGCGCAGGAAATGAACAGGCAAAAATGGGAGTGTGGGTTCCAAGACCAGTGTGAAATCGTGCAGAGACACATGGTGGAGCCACTGCTAGGTTGCTACATGTCCTAGTTGGCACCACCACCAACACTGTGGTCTGCTGTAGCCCTCCTCCCCCTGCAGACTGGTCTTGCCTCCAACCAAGCCCCATAGAAATAAGAAGAGCCTCAAGATCCTGGAGACTTCAGTGAAATGACAACTGTCCACCACAGCTCAGGCTTTGGTGAATGAAGCACTATCTGTTTTGCATTTCTCTTTACTCTTCCATCTCTCTTTCTACTTCCCTATATAGAGACATTTCCCACTGATGACCTAAATTGTGTCCTCTGATTCCCCAGTCCTTGGCCTCAGTGCCTGCTCCTTAAATACAGAATTGGCTACGATCATTTTTTTTTTTTTTGCTACAATCATTCTTGTTTTTAATCATTTTGCTCCCTGTGACTATACTTTTGCCCACATCAATCTCCATGACAATTCTATAAAACAGATATGATTATTCCTCATTTTACAGACGAAAAATCTAAGTCATGGAAATGTTACGTGTCTCAGTCACGCCACACAGCTAGAAAATAGTGGAAACAGATTTCAAACTCAGGACTGTCTGATTCCAAAATTCATGTTCTCATTCTAAAGTTTTTTTAATATTTATTTTTATCAAAACTGTGGATGCTAAATTACTACTGATATTTTGTATTTACCTCTATGGCTGTAAATAAATGGCTTATGTTGTCATTTCTTGATCTGCTTTGACTATCGTTCTTTTACTTCCAAGTACTGAATGTAGGTATTAATATTTAACTCTCTTTACATTCCCCTACTCTGCTATCATCAC
The DNA here is from genome assembly GCF_000951045.1 of Mandrillus leucophaeus. NCBI lineage: Eukaryota > Metazoa > Chordata > Mammalia > Primates > Cercopithecidae > Mandrillus > Mandrillus leucophaeus. The sequence continues at coordinate 1,575,919 of NW_012102710.1, forward strand.
ATTTTCCCCAACCCACCATTACAATTCTGTCATAATTTGGCTTAGAACTACTATCAATATTCAATGGATATATTACTATGACTAGGTAAACTCTATTGACAGCTGTGCCATGGCATACACTATGATGCTATTGTAAATAGTATCTTCACTTGGATTTCATTTTCTGTTTGTTGTTAGTAATTAAAAATGTCATTATTTTCTTTTGTATTGACCATGTAACCAGCAGTCTTGCTATATTAGCTTATTAATTCCAACAGCTTATCTGTAGGTTTTTTGGCCTCTACATTCATAATCATATCTTTGTATAATTGCAGTTTTCCCCTTCCTTTCTAATTTTCATTCCTTTTTTCGTTGAAGTAATCTTGATTAAGGTATATAATTCATACACAATTAAATGAATACATTTAAATGTACAATCTAATGACTTTGGACACGTGTGTACCCAGGTCTGTATCACTACAAACAAAATAAAGAACCTTTGCCTAGTGTCCCTGGCCAGGCAATAGCACCCCACATTCTCAACTCCAGGCAACTGCTGATCTTATTACATATTGTTTCTTTTCTAGAGCTTTTTTTTTTTTTTTTTTTTTTTTTTTTCTTGAGGCAGAGTCTCGCTTTGTCGCCCAGGCTGGAGTGCAATGGCACGATCTCAGCTCACTGCAATCTCCACCTCCTGGGTTCAAGCGATTCTCCTGGCTCAGCCTTCCGAGTAGCTGGGATTACAGGCACCTGTCACCACGCCCGGCTAATATTTGTAATGTTTAGAAGAGACAGGGTTTCTCCATGTTGGTCAGGCTGGTCTCGAACTCCTCACCTCAGGTTACCCACCCTCCTCAGCCTCCCAAAGTGCTGGGATTACCGGGAAGCAGAGTTTTATTTATTTATTTATTTTTAACTTGCGTCTTTTTATCGTTTCTGATGTTGCTTATTTGACCTTTTCTCTTTTTGTCATAGTCTTACCATTTATTATTATTATTATTTTTTTGACCAGGGGTTTATCAGTTGTATTAATCATTTTAAATAACAAACTTGACTTTGTTGATTCTGTTATGTGCTTATTTCCTATTTTATTGAGTTTTGCTCATCTCTGTGTTATTTCCTTCTTGGGGCTTAATTTGCTATTTTTTTTTAAAAAGCTTTTTGAAATTGATGCTTAGATTATTGATTTTCTTTTTAAAAATAATTCCAAATTTTATCTTAGATTCAGGGGGTACACATGCAGGTTTGTTACATGAGTGTATGTCATGATGCTGAGGTTAGGGGTATGAATGTCCCAATATCCAGGTAGTGAGCATAATACTCAACACGTAGTTTTTCAGCCCCTGCCCCCTTCTCTTTCTCCCTGCTCTAGTAGTTCCCAGTGTCTGTTGTTCCCATCTTTATGTCCATGTGTACCCAGTGTTTAGCTCCCACTTACAAGTGAGAACATGTGGTATTTGGTTTTCTGTTTCTGTGTTAGTTTGCTTAGGATAATGGCCTTCAGCTATGTCCGTTTTGCTGCAAAGGACATAATTTCATTCTTTTTTATGGCTGTGTAGTATTCCATGGTGTATATGTATCATATTTCCTTTATCCAGTCCACCATTTATGGGCACCTAGGTTGAGTCCATGTCTTTACTATTGTGAATAGTGCTGTGATAAGCATGTGAGTTCATGTCTCTCTCTCTCTCTCTCTCTCTTTTTTTTTTTTTTTTCCCGAGATGGAGTCTTGCTCTGTTGCCCAAGCTGTGGTGTAGTGGCATGATCTTGGCCACCCCCACCTCTTGGGTTCAAGCAGTTCTCCTGCCTCAGCCTCCCAAGTAGCTGGGATTACAGGTGTGTACCACTACACCCTGCTAATTTTTGTATTTTTGTAGTAGAGATGGGGTTTCACCATGTTGGCCAGATTGGTCTCCAACTCCTGACCTTGTGCTTTGCCTTCCTTGGCCTCTCAAAGTGCTGGGACTACAGGTGTGAGCCACTGCACCCAGTTGCATGTGTCTTTTTGGTAGAACAATTTATTTTCCTTTGGATATATACCTGTTAATGGGATTGCTGGGTTGAATGGTAGTTCTACGTTTTTTGAGAAATCTCCAAACTGCTTTCTGCAGTGGCTGAACTAATTTACATTCCCAGTAATAGTGTATAATAAGCATTCCATTTTCTCAGTAGCCTCACCAGCATCTGTCAATTTTTGACTTTTTTGTAATAGCTATTCTAACTGGTGTGAAATGGTATCTCATTGTGGCTTTGGTTTGCATTTCTCTGTTGATTAGCAATGTTGAGCATTTTTCGATGTTTGTTGACCTCTTGTATGTCTTCTTTAGAGCAGTGTCTGTTCATGCTGTTTGCCCACTTTTTAATGGGATTATTTGTTTTTTGCTTGTTGAATTATTTAAGTTCCTTATAGATTCTGTATATTAGGCCTTTGTTAGATGCATAGTTTGTAAATATTTTCTCTCATTCTGTAGGTCATCTGTTTACTCTGTTGATAATTTCTTTTGCTGTGAAAAAGCTCTTTAGTAGTTTAATTAGGTCTTATGTATCAATTTTTGTTTTTGTTGCAATTGTTTTTGAGGACTTAGTCATGAATTCTGGACAAAGCCAATGTCCAGAATGATGTTTTCTAGGTTTTCTTCTAGGATTCATATTGTTTGAGGTCTTACATTTAATTCTTTAATCCATCTTGGGTAGATTTTTTCATATGGTGAAAAATAGGGTCTAATTTCATTCTTCTGCATATTGCTAGCTATCTCAGCACCATTATAGAATCAGGAGCCCTTTCTCCACTACTTATCTTTGTTGACTTTGTCAAAGATCAGATGGCTGTAGGTGTGCAGCTTTATTTATAGGTTCTCTATTCTGTTCCTTTGGTCTATGTGTCTGTTTTTGTACCAGTACCATGCTGTTTTGATTACTGTGGCCATACAGCATAGTTTGAAGTCAGGTAATGTGATGAGTCTGGCTTTGCTCTTTCTGCTTAGGATTGTTTAGGCTAGTTCAGCTTTTTATTTTTTTTCAGTTCCACATGAATTTTAGAATAGTTTTTTTTTCCCCTAAGATTATTGATTTTCAATATCTTATCTTTTTCTAATAGGCTCAAAATTTCCCTGTAAACACAGCTATCTATATTCTAAAAATTTTGGCATATTGCATTTTTCTTACCACTTACTTCAAAATATTTTAAAATTTCCAGTGATTTATTCTTTGACTCATGAGTTTTTTGAAATTATGTTTATTTATTTTCAAATATGAGTGTTTTCTAGTTTTCTTTTTGTTATCAGTTTCAAGTTTAATTCTACACCGGTCAGAATACGTTCTGTATGATTTTAATCTTTGCAAATTACTTAGACTTACTTTTCAAAAAATATTGTTAAGAGTCCCACATGTACACATGATAGTTTATAAATTATGTGCTTGTTGTATGCAGAGTTCAAAATAAGTAAATAAAATAATCTTAACTGTGTTATCAAATCTTTTATATCTGTACTATTTTTTACTTGTTCTATTGCTTACTGAGAGAGCTGTATTAATCTCCACCATTATGTTTATAAATTTGCATATTTTTCTATTTAGCTCCATTAATCATTATTGCTTTAGATGTCTTGAGGCCATATTATTAGATACATACACATTTATAAATATGATATCTTCATTATGAAGTAAACATTTTATCTCATTACAAAATGACCCTCTGGTAATGCTTCTTGCCTTCAAGTCTGCTGGATCATACCAAAGATTTTTTAAATCCAATTTATTGATACACAATTTCATATAATATAATTCACCCTTTGTATGTGTACCCCTTTAACTAGTTTTGACAATGTGTGTAACTATGGAAGGACCACTATGAGCAAGATAAATACTATTTCCATCACTTTATAATATTCCTTCTTGCCTCTCGGAGGTAATACCATCTTACTACTTGTCTCAGCATGTTACTTTTTTACTTATCTGTCACTTTAAAAAAAAATTATTTCAATCTTCCCCTTTACTAGCTTGTTATAAACTACTTACTGTGTTGTAGTTTATGGTGTTATTCATATTATAATTGGTATGCAAAACATACATAATACATTTTACAAAAAAATATAAATTAGTGACATTTTACTGGTTACCCTAGAGTTTATAATATGCTTTCCTGACTTATTAAATGTTTTTAAATGTCCCAGTACATGCAAAGATAATAGAATGCCTTAACTCCATTTATCTACTCCTGACATATCTGTTACTGTTATTGGTTATTTCAATCATCTTTATATTTCAAATCTTATAAGAATTTTTATTTAACATTGGCAATATTCATTTAGATTTACACATGTTAATTATTTTTCCTTTCATATATCTTTGAGCTTCCATTTGGGACCATTTTCCTTCTCTCATGTATTCCCATTTGTCTGTTGGTGATAAATTAGCTCCATTTTTGTCTCTAAGTGTCCATATTTTGCCTTTGTTTTTGAAGAATATTTTCCCTGGGCATAGGAGCCTAAGTTAGCAGTAATTTTCTCTAGCATTTTAAAGATATCACAGTCTGGGCTGGGCGCAGTGGCTCACGCCTGTAATCTCAGCACTTTGGGAGGCTGAGGTGGGTGGATCACGAGGTCATGAGTTCAAGACCAGCCTGGCCAGGATGGTGAAACCCCATCTTTACTAAAAATACAAAAATTAGCCAGGCACGGTGGTAGGCACCTGTAATCCCAGCTACTCGGGAGGCTGAGGTAGGAGAATTGCTTGAACCTAGGAAGTGGAGGTTGCAGTGAGCCAAGACCGCGCCATTGCACTCTAGCCTGGGCGACAGAACGAGACTCCATCTCAAAAAACAATAAAAGGTATCACACTCTGAATTTTTGGCTTCCATCGTTTCTGGCGAGAGTCAGCTAACAGTAATATGTATTTTTTAATCAATTCTCTTTTGATCGTTTTCTCTTTTTACTTCTTTTTCATCCATTTTATTATGATGTTATGATTGAGATTTGTAGTGCTTCTTGAATCTGTGGTAGAGTATCTTTCCATAATTTCAAAAATGTATTTTCAGTCATTAGGTTTTCAAATATTACCTGTACCTCTTTTAAAAATAATTTCTATATCTAGGACTTCAATTACTGGTGTATGGACCTTTCCGTTACATTCATATGCCTCATATATGATTTTCTCTACTTTTCCACCCATTTGTGTCTCAGTCCACATTTCCTTCTGGCCTATCTTCTGGTTCACCAATTTTCTTTTTAGTTATGTACCATCTGTAGTAAGTTTATTCACCAATTTCTTCGTTTTAGTTATCATATTTATTTAGTTCTAGAATTTTTAGTTGTTTTCTACAGATTATAGTTTGCCCAAAATTTTAATCTTGTCTTTAATTCCCTGAAGATACTAAACATACTTATTTTTAAATTTGCATCTGCTAATTCCATTATTTCTATCCCCTATTGGTCTTTGATTGTTTTTCTCTTTCTCTTTTTATTTTTTGTTATGTATTATCTTCTCATATGATGCACTATTTTCAAAGAATCTAAATACTTTGAATTTTTATTTTGAAGTAATTTTAGATTTGCAGATGAGTTGTAAAATAGCATAAAGAGTTCCCATATACCCTACCCCTACTGTTAACATCTTACACTATCATGCTGCACTTATCAAAACTAAACATTTAACAATGATCAATACTATTGGCTAAAACTACAACACTGTATTCAGGTTTCACCAGTTTTTCCACTAGTGCTTTTCTCCTTCAGAATTTAATTCAGGATATCACGTTGCCTCCTCCAATCTGTGACAGATTCTCAGTCTTTTCTAGTTTTTTATTACTTTGATATTCTGAAGCATACTGGCTATACATTACAGAATTCCCTTCTATTTGGATTTATCTGATGTTTTCTCATGATTACATGGGGTTTTGGGATTTTAGCAAGAATATTACAGAATTGACATGCCCATCTTACATCCTTTTATCAGGGGGTATCAACATGACTTCTTACTGATGGTATTAACTTCAGTAGAAGTCATGGTTATAGTAGTATGTTCCAGGTATCTCTACGCAAAAGCTGTGATTTGTTTCCTTTCTTACTGGATTCATTAGAAGTGGATCGCTAAGTCTAGTCTATACTTAAGGGTTGGGGAATGTGTAGGTACCTGTTAAAGCCATCACAGTACTTAAATCTTACAAATAAAAAATCTTGAGGCTATTTAAATATCTTATTGCTCTTTGAAGTTTCTCCCACTATTTTAGCATTTATCAGTAGATCGTGACAGTAGCAATTATTCCTGTGGCATGCTCATGATGATTTTTTATTTACCACATTCCTTCATATTTATAATTTGAAATTTTTCTGTTTTAAAGATTTGTCCATTCCTCCTCATTTATTTGTTTATTTGATTATTTAATTATATTAGCATGGACTCATGGATCTTTATATTATTCTTTGGGTTACAATCCAAGACTATTGTTGCCTATTTTGTGCTCAAATTATTACAGCTTTGGCTATTAAAAGCTTCTTTAGGTTGTTTTTCTTTTTGACATGTTCTCATTATAATTAAAAAAAAATAGTGATTCTAATTGATACACAGATATAGTGGTATCTCATTGTGGTCTTAATTCGTGTTTTTCTGATGACAAATAATCTAGTGCATTTCTTACATGCTTGTTTGCCTTCTGAATACTTTTTCTTGGCAAAGCATCTTTTCATATCTTATTTGGTCTACTTTTAAAATTGAGTGGTTTTATTCTTATTGAGGTGTAAGGTTTCTGGATACAAATCCATGATCAGATATGTGATTAGTATGATTAGCAAATATTTTCTCTCAGTTAGTGATTTGTCTTTTCTTTCACTTTATAGTGTCTGTTGAAGAGCAAATATTTTTAATTTTGATAATGTCAACTTATCATTTTTTAATTTTATGGATTATGTTTTTGGTATTATATTTAAAAACTTATCAAAACCAAATCAAGCAAATTTTCTTCTATATAGTCTTTCAGAAGTGTCAACATTTTACATTTTACCTTTAGGTCTATGATTCATTTTGTGTTAATTGTTGTTTAAGGGATAAGGTGTGTGTTGAGATTTATTACTTTATATGAATATTCAGTTGTTCCAGCACTATTTGTTGAAAAGACTATCCTTTCTTCATTGATTTGTTTTTGTCACTTTGCCAGAATTGAGTTCACTGCGTTTGAGTGGGTTTATTTTGGGGCTCTCTAGTCTGCTTTGTTGATCTATGTGGTTGTGTTTTCACTAACACCTTACTGTCTTTATTATGATAGCTTTATAGTGAGTATTAAAACCAAGTAATATGAGTCCTCCAACTCAGTTCTTTTTGCAAATTGTTTTGGCTAATCTATTTCTTTGTCTTTCTGTATAAATTTTGGAACTAGCTAAATTTTTTAGACTCATCTTTTTAAAAAAATCTCTTGGGATTTTTATTGTGATTGCATTCAATTTACAGACCAAATTTGGAAGAATTGACCTCTTAACAATATTGAGTCTCCAAATCTATGAAAACCAGGTAGGTTTTCATTTATTTATATCTTCTTTGATTTCTTTTATTAGTGCTTTGTAGTTTTCAGCATACAAATCCTGCACATATTTGGTTAGATTTATACCTAAGTACTTTATATTTTTGATGCTGTTTTATATGGTATTTATTATTTTATTTCAAATTCCAATTGCCAATTACTGGTAGATAGGAATAGATTTGATTTTGCACATTGGCCTTATTTTGTGCAACCTTCCTAAACTAGGACTTTTTTGTAAGTTTAGGGAGAATTTTCTACAAAGCCAGTTATTCAACTGCAAATAGATATTGTTTTATTTCTTCTTTTTGATATGGATTAAATATTTTGTTCTTTGACATGCCTGATTGCACTGATCGGTCCTTCAATATGATATTGAACTGTGAGCAGAGAGAAAGAATATCCATTTTTTGTTTCTGATGTTATAGGCAAAGTATGTGGTTTCTCACTATTCCACAGTCTCTCTCTCTTTCTCTCTCTCCATATATGTTCCTTATAGGAACATACTTTATTAGGTGTGCTTTATTAGGTTAAGAAAATTACCTTCTATTTCTACTTTGCCGGATTTGAATTTTGTCAAATGATTATTCTGCATTGAGATGATTGTATAACTTTTCTCATTTAGTCTGTTAATGTGGCATGTAACAGAATAATTTTCAAATGTTAAAACACCATTGCATTTTTGGAATGCACTCCAGTTGGTCATAAGGTATTATCCATTCTATTTGCTGCTGAATTCAATTTGTTAATATTTTGCCGAAATTTTTTGTGTCTGTGTGTCTGAGGATATTAATGTGTAGTTTCCTTTCCTTTTAATGTTTTTATTGATATTATTTTTTCTTCTTCTTGTATAATCTCTGTTTCCTCCAAGTTCTTTCCTCCCTGATTGTTTGCTTGGGTGTACCATTCATATTGGATGATTTTCTAAGTATCTGATGATTCTTAGTTGTCGGCACACATTTAGGATTTGGGGACTAAAAGTCTCTGTGCTTGTAGGGCTTGTTTCCTGTAGACTTCACTATCTGGCTAAGCATTTTCCCTGAAGAATTTCAAATTATGGCTCTTTTTGTCTGTCTCTTTCTCCCTCTCCTTATTTTGAGCTGGTCAAATTCCTTTGAAAAAATATTTCAATCTTTTAGTCTGGAAAGTACAAGCTTGGCCGAGGATCTCAATATTTGGTGTAAACACTTTTATTTAATGCTCCAGCTTTTAATATGGTATTGTGTTTTTCTGGTATCATAGCTTCTCCATTTTACATCCTTCAGACACTCTTCCACCAGTTGTATGCCCGTGAGATGACAAAGAAAGGGGTGTGGGAGTTCTTTAAACAGATCTTCAATTAGTCCTGTTTTCAGCCCACCTTTCTCTCGCTTTAAGAAGGACATGGCAATGTAAATTCCTGAGGCTTTTTGGCAATTCACATTTTCCATAATGTAACCTGGTGGACTCGCCTTTTCTTTCTTTGCCTTCTTAGGACTCCATATTAGAGTTTTTTAAGCCAGTCACCCAATATTTCTTCTTTCTATCTCCTGAAATATTATTGAGATGCCTCCTCTTTCCTCTTTCATTCTCTTTGTCCTTGTGGGCTTATGTGCTCCAAAAATGCAGTTATTTTCATTTTATTAGAGCTTCAAAGGGGAACACAGGCTAAAACAGGTTTGAGTGCATTATGCCAACCATTTTTTAATGAGAGAATTCTATTACACTATACTGTTTCCCTCTAGTCATACTTGGGTAAGGGTTTTAGTCTCCACATTTAAGTCAGGCATAAATATCATGAGAACACTGGCAAGCAGAAAAAATAACGTTATTCCTTTCAAAAGAAAGGGAAAATGTATCGTTTTCTTTTAATATTTTTGTTGATACATGTTTTGTCTTCTCCTGTATAATCTCTATTTCCTCCAAGTTTTTCCCTCCCTGTTTGCTTGGGTATGTCTTTCATATTGGATGAAATGAAATGGTTCTTATATGTGCCCTAAGAGAGGACTGAAAGCCTTTAATAGAGATACATTTGCTTGTTTCTTTATTGACAGTCTAATTCTAGATCTTTCAGCCGTCATTTAAAGTTTTCTTGACATGAAGATCCTAGAGGCATTTTCTTCAGAACTGAACCTGGGTAATCAGTCTCTGTAGGGGATCACAGCAAACTGCTTCAAGAAAAGCTTCAGGAGTTGCCTGTGTCTTCCCACAACACCTACTGTCACAGGAATGATATTTCTTAACAAGCTCTGCCTCTCCACCCCTGCCTCCAAGACCAGGACTCCTCTCCATCTGCTGGCCCCTGTGACATGCTCCCCCAACCCCAATTAATTCTTCCTACCTCATTCAAAAAGACAGTGCCACAAGGAAAGGAGACAAAAATAATTACATAAATAATTATTTTTCCTGTACTGTTGGTGTGAAGCCAATTACCAGGCACTGTGCAGGTAACCCATGAATATCTCTTGAATTCTCTGAACCATAAAGTGTCATCAAAGAGACACAAACCAACTTAGCTCAGCCCACTGATGGTCTCAATTGAGTGATCCTATAAAAATATCATTATTTCCTCACTTTTGAGTTGTCCACATGAGAAAATGTGGTTAGAGGAAAGTCTTTTTATTTAAAATGATCAGGATGGATAGCTGGTTGTTTAAGCAAATAAAATCTGTTAATGTAAGGACTCACATATACAAAAATGTATTTCTCCCTTACTCATTTAATTTAACCTAACGTATATAAATATATGTCCATGTACCAATCTTTTTCGGTAGGGCTAACACCTTTTCTTCAAATATGGCAAAGTCTACTCCTTTGTAGACTTTGTAGACAAAGGGGTAGACTTTGCCTTTCTTTTATCAATGTGACGGTTAATTGTATGTGTCAACTTGCCTGCAACACGTGGTGCCCAGATTAAATATCATTTCAGGGTGTATCTATAATTTCTGGGTGTTTCCAGATGAGATTAGCATTTGAATCAGTAGATCACCCTTCCCAGTGTAGGTGGACATCATCCAGTGCTTTGAGGTCCTGAATAGAACAAAAAGTGAAGGAAGGGGGAATTTGCCCTTTTTGCTTCCTCACTGTCTGCTTGAGTTGGACATTTCATCTCTTCTTCTCTGGCCCTCCAATGGGAGTTTACACCACTGGCTTTCCTGGTTCACAGGCTTTCAGACTCTGACTGAATTATACCACCAGTTTTCCGGTTTTCCTTGGTTTTTACCTTGTAGACTAGCAGGTTGCAGGATTTCTCAGCTTCCTTAATTTTGTGAGCCAGTTTCTTGTAACCTTGTCACAAACTGTATTCATATACATATACATAAACACACACACATATATATACACATAATACATCTATATACTAATACATATGTATATACGTATATGTGTGTGTGTGTGTATTACATATATGTATTATTCAGTTCTTGCACTGCTATAAGGAAATAACTGAGACTGGTAATTTTTGAAGAGAAAAGGTTTAATTGGCTCACAGTTCCACAGACTGTGCAGGAAGTGTGGTGTTGGCATCTGCTCAGCTTCTGGGAAGGTGTCAGGAAACTTACAAGCGTGACAGAAGATGAAGGGAAAGCAGACACATCTTACATGGACAGACCAGGAGCAAGAGAGGGAGCAGGGAGGTGCTACACAGTTTTAAACACCAGATCTCATGATAACTCGCTCATTCACTGTCACAAGAACAGCACCAAGGAGATGGCAGTAAACCATTCATGAAGAACCACATCCACGATCCAATCACCTCCCACCAGGCCCCACCTCCAACATTTGGGATTACAATTTGACATAAGATTTGGGCAGGGACACAAATCCAAACCATATCAATGTGTGTGTGTCTGTGTGTGTGTGTGTGTATGTGTGTGTGTGTCCCCTCCTATTGGAATATATGGATCTATCTATCTATCTATCTATCTATCTATCTATCTATCTATCTCCTATTGGTTCAACTTCTCTTAAGAACTCTGGAAAATACAATAAAGCATATACATAATGCATCATGAATGACATTCAGTTTGTTTCTTTAGACTCTGATGCTGGTAAAATAATTTTAGTTAAGACATGTTAGTTAGTTTTTATATTTCTTTCCACCATTAATTTAAAATGAATCTTGCCGTGCCTAACATAGCAGCAAATATTTAGCTTAATTTCACTTGTTATCCAGTATTTCCAAACATTCCACTTAGTTCTTATGAAAAAAAAAAATCCTATTTAAGTTCTCTATTGTTGCAGTAACAAATTACCACAAATTTAGTGGCTTGAAACAACACACAGTTATTATGTTACAAATCTGTGGGTTAAGAGTCCAACACAATTCTCACTGGGCTCAAATGAAGGTTGGACTAGGTTACTTTCTGGAAGCTCTAGGGGAAAATACATTTCCTTGCTGTCAGCTTTCTTTGGCTCAAGTCTCGCTTCCTCCATCTTTAAAGCCGGCAAAGTCAGGGCTGATTCTTTCTCATGCTGCCATCACTCTAGTTCTTTATTTCTTTAGCTACCTTCTTCCAGCCTCTTCTACTTTTAAGGGTGCTTGCGATTGCATTGGTTCACCTAAATAATTCAGGATAATCTTCCTATCCTAAAAGCAAAGAATTAGCAAACTTAATTCTATCTGCAAACTTAGTTTTCCTTTATCTTGTAATCTAACATATTCACTGTTACCAAGGATGAAGATGCGGGCATCTTTGGGAGACTATTACTCTGCCCACCAGGGAGCCCATACTTGTTTTACCTTGATGCACATTTTCTTGAGCAAATTGCATAATTCCCAGTGTAAATCAGGTTTGGAAGCTGCTGTAAGTGAATGTTTGTGTTCCACTCAAAATTCATCTGTTGGAATCCTAATTCCCAGAGTGGCTGCATTTGGAGATGGAGCCTCCAGTGAATTAATCAATGTTAAATTAAAGGTGGGACACTAATCCAATAGGGGTTAGTGTCCTTATAAGAAGAGACATCAGAGTCTGCTCTCTTTCTCTCTCTCTGTGCTTACACACACACCAAGGAAAAGCCATGTGAGGACATAGTGAAAGGGCAGCTATCTACAGTCCAGAAAGAGGGCCCACACCAGAAACCAAATTGACCAGAACCTTGGTCTTGCGATTCTTGCCTCCAGAACTGAGAGAAAATAACTTTCGGTTGTTTAAGCGAGACAGCTTATGGTATTTTGTGTGGAAGCCCAAGCAGACTAAGACAGGAGCAAACACCACTGACTACTGGTCAGTGTAAACCTCAAATGATAGGAGTAGAAGTATATATAGAGAGAGCTTATGAACAGGGAACAGTCAGTATACCTTGGCATCTGTTGGTATTTTCTTTTTTTAAAGAAATGAAGAATGCTAGTTAAGCCATTGAGTTGGTAAAGAAGAGGTTGGTTAAGAAAGCCTCTTTTGTGAATTCATTCTTTACTCTTCCATGGAATTTTCATTGAACTCTTAATTTAAATGTTTGAAACCCAGAGTGCACTCGTAGAACTAAATTGTTAGCAAATGCATTGGCAGTGGAGTGTTTATGTAAATATGCATTTTTTTCTGGTGAAAAGTCTATAACCTTCATCTCATCTAAAAAAGTTTTACCTAGAAAAGTTGAATTCTTACCATGACTTGCCCTCTGTGTTGTTTTTTTTTTACTTGGGTACAATCCATTTCCACAATTAAATTGTACATCCGTGAGACTTTCATAGCAGGAACTATACCTGATATGTTTTTCAGCCAACCCATAGAGCTTACCACTATGCCTGGCACATAGTTTATACTCAGTAAATGTTAACTTATTTTGAAGTTGGACCATTGCATTTGTGAGTTGCACAGTTGTAGAGTTAATGACCTAACCAGATTGTTTCAGTTTCAGTCACTTTACTCCAAAAAAGCGAAATATGTTTATAATTATATATGGCTCATAGAGCTTCTTGTGAAGTGATGACATTTCATGTTTTAAAAGGAAAAAACTCTGATTCATTTTTTAAAACTTGTTTTGGAATTTTTAAGAGATGTTCCAATGCTCTGTGGTCAGATTTTACTCATGTCTCCAGTTGTATTGCTGTACTCCAGACCCAAAGTTGGCACCAATGCCTTGTTGAAAATATTATCAGTGGTAAGAGACCTACTACTGAGGATTTTATTAGCACAAATGAGGCAAATGAGAGTTCCTAAGAGGAACTGAGGGTAAGAAATGTACTGATTACAAGGCTGCTCTGTCCAGAAATTTAAATATACTGGGCATTTACATTCATTAGATTTGTGATTTAAACCACTGGAATGCTTCTCTGTTAACAGCAATGGAAGAGTTTTTGGATTTTATTTCTCCATTGACTTCTCACGGGAGCTGTTGAACACTGTTCATCAGCTTGAAATGTGTTTACAATTACTGAATGGCTGGGGGACTTGTGTCTTCGACCTGCGTTTCAGCAGTTCTGAGCAACATACCATCTCCCTGGTCTTGGAAGAGGCTACCACTTTTTCTTCCTCACAGTGCTAAGAATTCCAGCATCCTCAACCAAGAATTGGGTGGAAACTTAGGGGTTATTACAGCCAACTTTCCCACCCACTGAATGCAGAAATTTGTTCTACCACAGTGTGCTTCAATGATTCTTAAACTGCAAATCATGGTAAAAAATACATTTTACACCACAACCAAGCACATGCCTTGCATGTGCAGTCTCACACATAAACATATTTGTGAAAAAAGTTTAAAATGCCCTTGCTATATACAATGTATACCAATAGCTTTACTTTTATTCTGTCCACTGATAACTGATTATTGTTCATTTTGTTATAATTTCTTGCATTTTATTCTATTCTGATCGTATAGGTATGTGTGATACATATATATAAAAATATGTGTTAATGCCATTAGGTACTCACTAAATTGATTTCATGTCTCTCTAATGTATTGCAAGCTGCAATTTAAAAACACTGGACTACAGAATTGCTGTCAGATATTTGGTCATTGTTTAGTTTTCATTTGCACAATTACAGCATGGAGGAGTTTTATACTTTACGATCAGTATTCATCAGTATTCATATATGTAACACTTAAAAAATTTTAAGTATTCAGTTAACAAATAAAGGTTGACTATATTCAAGGTACACAACTAATTTGTTAGGTACACATATAGATTGAATAATGATTTCCACAATCAAATTAGGGTTAACACATTGATAACCACTCATGATATACATTAGCTTTCCAGAACTTGTTCATCTTATAAATGAAAGTTTGTCCTCTTTGATCAGTACCTCCCCATTTCCTTCACCCTTAACCCCTGGTAACCACAGTCCTAATCTCTGCTTCTGGGAGTTTGAATTTTTTAGATCCTATACTTAAATGAGACCATGCAGTATTTTATCTTTATGTGTATGGCTATTTCACTTAGCATAATGTCCTCTATATTGTCGCAAGTTTTCAAGAAGGAAAACCGGCCATTTGTGTAATAGGTTTTGAAGAACTGTGTTTTAATAGTACCTATTTATGTCATGCACTGCTCTACACACTGGAATGAAGAAATGTTCTCTCTAGCTCGGGCTTGAACCTGGGCATGGCCCAAATCTCAAGATGTAGAGAACAGTATGGCCGATAGGACTAGCAGGCGTCTAGAGGACAATGAGGGCTCCCTGTTGTTCTACATAACTTCAGGATTTTAAGGTGTTACTTCTCTCAGCTGAAACTCCTTTTATCTAGTATGAAAATCTTCTAAAAATTTGTGGTCAGTCTGATTAAATACACTTTTGGGGGTATTGAAGACATGGCCTGAAGTCTACTTATAGCATTCACATTATTAATTTAGTTACATATTTTGAATATTATATTAATATATGTAGTAGAGTATAATATGAACAATATTATATAAAATGGTATGTTAATTTAAAAATATTTTTTCCTACATCATATTTCATGAAAAAAACTGTATTCAATTCCACAAAGGAACTCTTTGCTGTTACTTTTTTGCTCATTGCTAGATCTGCTTTGTGAGTCATCTAAGTAGGCTATCTGGAGCAATTCAGCTTTATTCCCATTGAAGTTATTTGGAATTCAAAGTCTTTTGGATCCATGATGCTGTCACTGTACATTTTATTCCAAGCTGTAGATACCTGTTATCATAGTTTTCTTTCATTCTTTCTGTGTAATATTTACACAGCAACTAGTTATTAAACTGGTTTTTGTAGTAACTTGATTGAGATATAATTCACATGCCATACAATTTGTCCATTCAGTGTGTACAAGTCAGGGCTTTTAGTATGTTCACAGAGCTGTGCAGCCATGATCACGCTCAACTTTAGCACATTGTTGTCACCCTCCAAAGAAATTCCACATCTATTAGTGGCGCTCTGTAATTACTCCCAATCCCTCAGCCCTAGGCAAGCACTGATCTACTTTCTATCTCCATGAATTTGCTTGTTCTGACATTTGATATAAACGTAATTGTACAATATGTTTCCTTGTGACTGGCTCTTTCACTTAGCGTTATGTTTTCAAGGTTCATCTATGTTATAGCGTCCATCAGTATTTCATTTATTTTTATTTAAATTGGTATTTAAAATTATTTTTGAAAGGCTTGTTTAAAACAATAAGCAGTGCTTCTGTCTGGAAATCATACTCTTTAACCCCAGAAATAATTACTAAATCTGTGTTAAATTCCTTTTCTTCCTTTTAAAAATCCAGTGCTGTCAAGTGGCCTCTATCACTTTGAAAATCAACATTGAGTACATTTCAGGCAAATATATCTTGACAAATAGTTCATTGTTCCAAATAATTAGAAGAACTCTTTTTATATGAGATACCTTGTAAACTCATAAAAATAAGGCAGCTTCCTTTGTTCTGAAAAGTAATTTTAGGGGAAACCCTCATATCTTTAGGAATATGTATTTAGTGGAGATCAAAGGGCTTGTGATGTGATCTTTTAGTCAAGAAGGGGACAGGAAGTAATATTTCTGGAAAACTTACCAAAAGCCAGATACTGTGCTTGACAGTCTATATATTTTTATCTTATTCAATCTTCACAATACCACTTGGAGAAGGAAACATTATCTTGATTTTATAAATAAGGAAACTGAGTGTTGGGGTTGAGAAGTGGGTAGGGGATCCCTCCAATCCCTCTTGCTTGACCTTTTTCTGTACATGATGCCTGACTTCCCCCTTTCTATCTGTCTAATTTCACGTAGTATGCATCTCATTCACTGCTGTGAGCTGAATGTGTCTCCCAAAATTCATATGTTGAAGCTTAGTGGTCAATGTTATAATATTAAGAGGTGGGGTCTTGTAGGAGGTGATTAAGTCATTAGGGTGCAGTCCTCATGGGTGGGATGAGGACCCTTATAGAAGGGCTTGAGGGCTGGGCATGGTGGCTCACGCCTGTAATCCCAGCATTTTGGGAAGCCAAGGCAGGCAGATCACCTGAGGTCAGCAGTTCGAGACCAGCCTGCCCAGTGTGGCAAAATCCCATGTCTACTAAAAATACAAAAAATTAGACAGGCATGGTGGTGCGCACCTGTAATCCCAGCTACTCGGGAGGCTGAGGCAGGAGAATCACTTGAACCAGGAGGTGGAGGTTGCAGTGAGCCAAGATCACACCACTGCACTCCAGCCTGGGCGACAAGAGTGAAACTCCATCTCAATAAATAAATAAATGAATAAAAAGGGCTTGAGGGAGTGGATTCACTCTCTTCTGTCTTCCACCAGAAGACACAGACATTGTCCTCTTTTTTCCTTTTCACCTTTTGCCACGTGAAAATGCAGCAAGAGGGCCTTCACCTGACACAGCGAACTTATCAGCACCTTGATCTTGGACTTCTCAACCTCCAGGACTGTGAGAAAATAAATTTCTGTTCTTTATAAATTACCCAGTCTCAGGTGTTTTGTGATAGCAGCATAGGAATGAAGTGAGGCATTCACCGTGAAGTTCAGTCAAGAGTTCCTTGTCTCCAGACATACTGTTGCATGGTGTTCAAGTGTTGTGGCAGAGACCCTAAGGCTTGCTGAATATCCCACATGCTCTCTTACGTTTCTCAGTTTTCCTTGTAGTTAGCACAGATCCATATAACTTGTTCTGGCCAAATGGCTGTAAATGGAAGTGCCACTTCCAGTTGGAAATAATAAAGGATGATGTAAACTTACAAACATTTCTCTCTTGCTGGGTCTACCTTGTAGTCATGTGCTGAAATGACATAATGACAAGATGGTGGTATGTTCATATATTAGGTCTTTATTATGGGGATCATGTCTGGGACAAGTAGTATGAGCAATAAACAAATGTCTATAAGTCATGAAATATCAGTGTTAATATGTTCCACAGCATAAGGTATTCACTTTGATTCATAAATATATTAGACTTAATTTTCTTTTAGTTCAATTGACTTTTATTGAGAACTTACTATGTGGGATAATATTTCAGGCTTCATAAGGGCTGGGACCTTCAAGTGGGGAACCGATAAAAATCCTTTATCTTCCCACAACTGAACTTTGACCAAATGAAAAGTAAAAGAGTCAGTAGACAGGGCCAATATATCATTTTTAAAAACTCTGATAATATTGATATTGCAAAAACAGAAAAGTGGGATTTTTAATGCAATCCCCAGAATTAGAAAGACTGACATGCCCAGCCACAGGGGCATTTTTGGCATGAAGAAGCAAGTGCTCATTGCAGACAGCACTCTCCTATGAGAAATCTGAACTACATATGCTTAACTTTGTCTTCTGCATCTTCCAATCAGAAAAGTAATTCCGTTTGACCTTGGGAGGAGGAGAGAGGATAAAAGTGCTACACCAATAATTCCCTCTGCATGGACAGAAGCATGGAGAAAGAGAAAATGCTTTCTGCCTAATGACAGGGTTTCTCTAAACACTTGGTACAATGCCTGGTACAGAGTAATCTCAATAAAACTTAAATGTTGATCCTGAAAATGCTGGTGTGGTCTGCAAGACACTATGGCAGGTGCTGGGACTATATGGCTGAATGACACAGACTGCACTCTTGAGATGCTCACATGCTGGCAAGGGAAAGAGATAGGTAATGATAAACAAAGATATAAGTAAGTGGCAAGTACTTGACAGGTGGCTAAGTCACCGGGGTGGTAGAAGAAGGGGCATTTAAGTCTGAGCAGATGATTAAATAGGGTCTGAGTAGTATACATAGGAATTTGTGGGACATTAACAAAGATAGAGAGAAAGCACATTCTATGAAAAGGGAAACACATGAGCATAATGTGTAGAGAAAACAACACTGGTCACATGGCATAGGGTGAGCATTAAGGATAAGCAGGGTCAAAATATATTGAGAGATGAGGTTGAGGAGCGAGTCAGGGGCCAGATCCAAGACATTTGATGGATTTTAAATGAAGGTCAAACTTCTTCTTTGGTTTACTAAGAACTAGATAAATCTGAGAAGAAATGATGTATTTGTCTGTTCTCGTGCTGCTATGAAGAAATACCTGAGACTTGGTAATTTATTTTAAAAAGGGGATTTAATTGACTCACAGTTCTGCATGACTGGAGAGGCCTCAGGAAACTTACTATCATGGTTGAAGCACCTGCTCACAGGGCAGCAGGAGAGAGAATGAGTCCAAGCAGAGGAAAAGCCAGATGCTTATAAAACCATCAGATCTTTTAAGACACACTCAATGACATGAGAACAGCATAGGTAAATTGCCCCCCATGATTCAATTACCTCCACCTGGTCCTGCCCTTGATGTGTGGGGATTATGGGGATGACAAGTCAAGGTGACATTTGGTGGGGACACAGAGCCAAACCATATCATTCCATCCCTGGTCCCTCCCAAATCTCATGTCCTCACATTTCAAAACACAATCATGCCCTTCCAACAGTCCCCCAAAGTCTTAACTCATTCCAGCATTAACTCAAAAGTCCAAGTCCAAAGTCTCATCTGAGACAAGGCAAGTACCTTCCACCTATGAGCCTGTAAAATCAAAAGCAAATTACTTTTTAGATACAATGGGGGTACAGGCATTGGGTAAATATACCCATTCCAAATGGGAGAAATTGGTCAAAACAAAGGGGCTATAGGCCACATGCAAGTTCGAAATCCAATAGGGTGATCATTAAACCTTAAAGTTCCAAAAGGATCTCCTTTGACTCCATATCTCGCATCCAGGTCACACTGATGCAAGAGGTAGGCTCCCATGGCCTTGGGAAGTTCTGCCTCTGTGGCTTTTCAGGGTACAGCCCCCCTCCTGGCTGCTTTAATGGGGTAGCATTGAGTGCCTGTGGCTTTTCCAGGTTCACGGTGCAAGCTGTCAGTGGATCTACCATTCTAGGGTATGCAGGATGGTGGCCCTCTTCTCATAGCTCTAGTAGGCAGCCCCACACTGGGGGCTCTGTGTGGTAGTTTGCACCCTGCATTTCCCTTTGGCACTGCCCCAGCAGAGATTCTACATGAGGGTTCTGCCTCTGCAAGAAACTTCTGCCTGGACATCCAGGCATTTCTGTACATCCTCTGAAATCTAGGCAGAGGTTTCCAAACCTCAGTTCTTGACTTCTGTGCACTCGCAGGCTCAAAACCACATGGAAGCCACCAAGGCTTGGGGCTTGCACCCTATGAAGCAATGGCTTGAGCTATACCTTGGCCCCTTTTAGTAATGGCTGGAGCTGAAGCAGCTGGGACACAGGGCATCATGTCCTGAGGCTGCATAGAGCAGGGAAGCCCTGGGCCTGGCCTACAAAACCATTTTTCCCTCCTAGGTCTCTGGACCTGTGATAGGAGGGGCTGCTGTGAAGGTCTCTGACGTGCCCTGGAGACATTTTCCCCATTGCCTTGGTGATTAACATTTCATTCCTTGTTACTTATGCAAATTTCTGCAGCAAGGTTGACTTTCTCCCCAGAAAATGGGTATTTCTTTTATATCACATAATCAGGCTGCAAACTTTCCACACTTTCATGCTCTGCCTTGCTGCTTAGAAATTTCTTCTGCCAGATACCTTACATCATCTCTCTCAAGTTCAAAGTTCCATAGACCTCTAGGCAGGGGCAAAATGCCACCAGTCTCTTTGCTAACACATAGCAAGAGTCACCTTTGCTTCATTCCTTGGGAAGTTCCTCATCTCCATCTGAGACAATCTGAGTCTGGACATCATTGTTCATATAATGATCAGCATTTTGGTCAAAACTATTCAACAAATGTCTAGGAAGTTCCAAACTTTCTTACATCATCCTGTCTTCTGAGCCCTCTAAGTCTCTAGGAAGTTTCAAACTTTCCCACATTTTCCTGTCTTCTTCTGAGCCCTCCAAACTGTTCCATCCTCTGCCTGTTATCCAGTTCCAAAGTCACTTCCACATTTTCAGGTACTCTTATAGCAGCACCCCACTCCTGGTACTAATTTACTGTATTTGTCTGTTCTCATACTGCTATGAAGACATACCAGACACTGGGCAATTTGCAAATAAAAGTGGTTAAATTGACTCACCATTCTGCATGGCTAGGGAGTCCTCACGAAACTTACAATCATGATAGAAGACACCCTTTCACAGGGTGGCAGGAAAGAGAATGAGTGCAAGCAGGGGAAATGCCAGAGGTGTATAAAACCATCAGATCTTGTGAGACACACTCATTATCACAAGAATAGCATGGGGGAACTGCTCCCATGATTCAATTACCTCCACCTGGTCCTGTCCTTGACACATCAGGATTATGCGGATTACAATTCAAGGTGAGATTTGGGTGAAGACACAGAGCCGAACCAAACCATATCAGGTGACATTTAGTAGGAGTTCATATATAAGTCAGAAAAAGGTTAAAATCTTGAGATAAAATTTGGGCTTCAAAGTTGTTTATATGACATTTAAAGCCATTAGACTGGATGAGATCACCTAAGGAGAGTAGAGGTTGAAAAGGGAAAGGGGGCCTGGGAAATGCTCTAGGGCATTTCAAGCCATTGGGAAGAAATTAACAACAACAACAAAACTGCAAAGGCACAGCTGGTTAGATGGAAGTCTGGAGAAAGTGAGGACATGGACACCAGAAGAAGCTGGTGAAACTATAGTATCTCTAAAGATGTTAGAGAATAACAACAATAGAACAATGGAGGGTCTACTTGGCTGAATGCTGCTACGAAGTCAAGTGCCAGAAGGATAGAGAAATGGCCAGTGAATGTGGCAACTCAAGTCACTGCTGCCTTTGACAAAGGTGGTCTCAATAGTGTTAAGGAAGGAAGCTTGCATTGAAAGGAGAAGTTTGGGGGAGCAACAGGATATACGAATTGCACCTACTTCTTTGGGGAGTTTTGCTTGAAGAGGAGCAGATTAATGAGCAGTGCTTGAAAGGAGATAGGTAGTCATGAAGTGTTATTTTATCTTTAAAACTGGTGGATAGTTGAGATATTTGTGTGTTAATAGGGATGATTGATAGTAACTTTCCTAAAATATCTGTTACATGATTAGATTATAATAGAGTTTTCAAAATAAAATGGACAGGAGACATACACATACACACACAGCAAAACTTCTTGAGATGAACTAGCAGAAGGGAAGAAGCTTATTAAAGTCCATTTGGTTTCTCTTTCTCAAATTCACCCTTTGCAGTGGCCCCAAAACATGATTGTGGAATCCCAAAACTCTGACCTTGAATTGGGAAAACATTCTGTTAAAAAACAAAACAAAACAAAAAACAAAAAAAACCCCAAAAACAAAAAAAGAAGTGACATCTCTAGAGATGGCAGAAAGTAATGACAACTATAAAGAAGAAAGAGGCCGGGCGTGGTGGCTCATGCATGTAATCCAGGCACTTTGGGAGGCTGAAGTGGGTGGATCACCTGAGGTTAGGAGTTCGAGACCAGCCTGGGCAACAAGGCAAAATCCTGTCTCTATTAAAAATACAAACTTAGCCTGCGTTGTGGCATGCATCTGTAGTCTCAGCTACTTAGGAGGCTGAGACAGGAGAATTGCTTGAACTGAGGAGGTGGAGGTTGCAGTGAGCCAAGATTGTGCCACTACATTCCAGTCTGGGTGACAAAGCGAGAAACTATCGAAAAGGAAGAAGAAGAAGAAGAAGAAGGAGAAGGAGAAGGAGAAGGAGAAGGAGAAGGAGAAGGAGAAGAAAGGAAGGAAGGAAGGAAGGGGAAGGAGGACGAGGAGGAGGAGAAGAGGAAGAAGAAGAAGAAGAAGAGGAGGAGGAGGAGAAGAAGAAGAAGAGAAGAAGAAGAGAAGAAGAAGAGGAAGAAGAAGAAGAAGACGACGACGACGACAATGATGGTGATGATAATAGCAACTAACATTTATTGAGCACTTACAAAATGCCACAATTGTAGTCTAAGCATGTAGCATGTCTTATTTCAGTCAGTCCTCATAATAAGACTTGGGAGAGATGTCCTATTATTACCCTTATTCACAATTTCCTTTATTTGGGCTTGGGTATGGAAACAACTTGCTCAAGAACTCATAGCTAATAACTGGCAGAGCTTGGGTTCATGCCCCAATTTATCTAATTCCAGATCCTCTTACTTCTTCTTCATGGGAAAGAAGTGGTGAGAAAGAATGGACCAAAGAGTGCCTTCCTAAAAGTATTCATTTTACACAAGAGTGAT
Source organism: Mandrillus leucophaeus (assembly GCF_000951045.1). Taxonomy (NCBI): domain Eukaryota; kingdom Metazoa; phylum Chordata; class Mammalia; order Primates; family Cercopithecidae; genus Mandrillus; species Mandrillus leucophaeus. The sequence goes on from NW_012102710.1 coordinate 1,598,925, forward strand.
AAAAAGGAGACTCACACAAAGAAAGCAAGCTAAGCCTTAAAAAGCAGCTTTGGAAAATTAACTTCCATCTTCCCAGGCAAGCAACCTCCTTCATCTATTTATTTTTTTCCCATAGAACAGAAGAATGTACACCACTCATCATTACTCTTCCTGACAGCAGAATATTACATGCTGGACTTGACTGAGTTTCTGTCAAGGAGAATTTATTGCAATTTCAAAGATGGTTCTTAAAAGGCATGACTATTTTGCATTTTATATGCAAGTCCTAAAAATATGTCAGGTTTGATCTTCTACAAAACCACCTCGTACAAACTTTCGCTTCTCTTTCTCTTCTCCCAACCCTCAAGTTCTCCTGTCCTTTGCATGTCACTGTTGTTGCCAAATCTCTCCCTGGGCAGCCCAGCTTGCAGTGGCCTTGTCCCACATTTTGTCTTGCCCTGCTTTTTGTCTGCAAAGTCGAATCTTTATTGTATTTTAAACAGAACTTAGAACGCTTTGTTTCCACAAATCCTTGTCAAGTGCCTGGAGAACACCAAATAGCTCTAAAGCCACAGTGACCTATCAATCAGCCACTCTGGGGAAATGAAAGCCAAGATTCCCAGATCATGATAATATAACTACCGAAATAACAAAAGGTCCTGTATGTGGAGTAATTATTGCTTGTTAAAAGCTGACAAATGGGCTAAGTACTTTGTGTATGTTGCCTATGACTGCAAAACAATGCCTTATTTACCTTTATGCCCAAATTAGAACAGTTTGAGTCCCACTAACGTGATTTCTGGGAAGTAGCCCTTTGCAAGGCATCTGGCTGTATCTCAGAGGTCGGAGGTGCTCAGGGACATGGACTTTGAGTTCCTCCACCCATAGTTCTTATTATGCTCCCATGCTACATCCTCTGCTGCTGATGGCTGGTGGGATGGCCACTGTTCTGTGAAGAGGGGTAACTAGTAGTTATTATTCTTTCTACCAATTTCGCATCAGGGGATTGTGGCATTGTTCTTCCTCTTGCTACTCCATCTGCAGCACAGGATAGGACCACATATAATACTTAAAAGAATAACTGGAATTAGGATGTGAAACAGGAGTGCATTGAAGCTTCAGGGATAATGGAAGAGCTATGCACTGTGGGTAATAATGTATCATTCCTCCCAGCTGGCTTAATCTCATCCTAGGGGCTCTTCTCACACCACCTTCCTTCCTATCTGATGGTGTGTTCTCCATGTGCCGGTCCTTTAAGCCAACTTCCCACCACCACGAACTCTCCAGGCATCTTCACACTTCAGGTACTGGGCTAAACTGATCCTCATCTAGTGTGGGACTCATGCGGGTCCTTGTTTCGCTTCTCAGCATCAGCATCTTCTGGGATGAGTGATAGCAAGGACCTTAGTTCTCTGTAAGGAAAACCACTATCCACAGAGCCATAGCCTGGCCCAGTGACCCAGAGGAGACAATCTCACAATTGTCTAACGTTGGTATATCACCAAAAGATAGAATTTTTCGAGGGAAAATAAATGCACAGTGTTGAGGAGGGAGCTCCTTTCCTCACCTTCATGCCTTCATGCTTCCATGTGGAGAGAGCTCCACTGAGTGACACTCTTGGCTCTCAACTCGTTCCCTCTCCAGGGAGGGAGTAATGACATGTCTGATAAGTGTGTTTATCAGGTTCATTTTTCTCCTCTGTCACTGCGTATTTGCTGGAGTGAACACTCAGGAACAAGTGTCCACAGAGAGAACCTGAAGTCATTCAGCCCTGCCAATGTCTGTGGGGTGGTACATTTGTTTACTTCAGGGGTGAAGTTTTAATAAGAAATATTTTCATTTCTATTTACTTGATTCCTAGGGTTTTCTACTACTTGGTTTCTAAACTCAAAAAATGGGAAAGGGGAGTGTCACTTTAGCTCTCTAAACCTAAATCTCAGTGTTGGGGAACAAAGCCCAAGGTTGGTAGAGCTGTGCCTACCTACCTCAGTTCACTTCCTGTTCCCTCTCCTGAGATCTGATTATATCCATGGACATGTACGTCATGTTTGTGGTTCCTCACAGGCATGGAGATAGACTCAGTACAGTCCTGGGCTCAGAAAACACAGTACTTGACTCAAGTAGGCTCCCATAATGCTTCTTTGTTACTTAAGCAAAATAAGCCATCTCCATTCCACAGAATGCACTGAGACTATGTTGGGCAACTTTACTCTCACATACACCTAGTCATCTCTACACTCTACTTAGAGCCCCTCCGTGGTTCATTATCAAGGGTATGTTAGGCTGTTTTCCTATTGCTATAAATAAATACCTGAGACTGGGTAACTTTTAAAGAAAAGAGTCTTAATCGACTCACAGTTCTGCAGGCTGTACAGGAAGCACGGTGATGGCATCTACTCTGCTTCTGCGAAGGCCCCAGGAAACTTAAAATCATGGCAGAAAGCGAAGGGGGAGCAGGCACCCCACATGACCAGATCAGGAGCAAGAGAAGAAGGGAGGAGATGCCACACACTTTTAAAAGATCAGGTCTCACAAGAACTCATTCACTATTGCACGGACAGTATCAAGGGGATGGTACTAAGCCATTCATGAAAAAGCTACCACCACGATCCAGTCACCTCCCACAAGGCCCCACCTCCAACACTGGGGATTACAATCCAACAGGAGATTTGGGTGGGGACACAGATTCAAACCATATCAAGGGGCTGTCAAGGCTTGGGCTACATGGTCTCAGGAGCAACTACTCAACTCTGCTGTTACTGTGCAGCAGTCAAAAAATCCCTAAATTAATGGGTATGGCTGTGTTCCAATAAAACTTCATTTACGAAACAGGTCGCCAGATTTGGCTGCCATTCTAGTTTACCTACCCCTGTTCTATATCACAAGACCCAAGCTCCTTAGCTTAGGATTCAGGGCTCCTCACTACCTGGCCCCCCATCTACTTCTATATCTGTACATACTGTCCTTGCCCACTTTATGCCTTCCCAGCCCCTCTATCTAGAAGCCAGAGATACCCAAGTGGTCATAACAACCCTGCCCTACACACATATGGATACAGACACACATACACTGGTGCACACAGACACTCTGCTGTTTCAGGATTCTGTGATTTTACACTTGCTGTCTCATCCACCTGAAAAGATTTTCCACTCTCTTCACTTGGTCAAATTCTTTTTTTTTTTTTTTTAAAATATGGAGTTTTGCTCTTGTTGCCCAAGCTGGAGTGCAATGGTGTGATCTCGGCTCACTGCAATCTCCGCCTCCTGGGTTAAAGTGATTCTCCTGCCTTAGCCCCCCAAGTAGCTGGGATTACAGGCATTCACCACAACACCAAGCTAATTTTTGTACTTTTATTGCAGATGGGGTTTCACCATGTTGGCCAGGCTGGTCTTGAACTCCTGACCTCAGGTGACCCACTCGCCTTGGCTCCCAAAGTGCTGGGATTACAGGCATGAGCCACTCTGCCCAGCCCTATTCGTCCTTTAGGCCCCAATTCTAAGGTGACTCCTTCATCTGGGAGCCTTCTCTGAGCCACCCATGACTGTGTTGGGTAATTGTTCTCTTTGTTTCTATCTACTTAATGCATTGATGAGGCATTTTGCATTGAGGAGGCTGTCTTTCCCGGCCATCCAAGGAACTCCTGGGGTCAGGGACTTTCTGTTATTACCTATACCTCCCTGCAGCATATCACAGTATTCAGCTTGGTCAGCTGCTAAGTGTTTACAGAAGTAAACCATAAAGCTAGAGTTATCAAGAGAAAACAGGCAGGTTATTCTGCAGATGTTATAAATGGGAAGTGTAGAGGTAGGAAAAACTGACAGGTTTATAAATCCATGACACAAGTAGTATAGAAAAAGCCAGGACTGAGGACTGTAATATCACATGGGAATATGGGTGCACTAAATAATGGAAACCAGAGGGACAGATAGGAAGGTTTTACATTTTTTGTTTTCCCAAGTCCAGTAGTAAAGGGCATAGCTACCAGGCTCTAGAACTCACAATGCAGTTGACAGGGTGAGATTTTAGCAAAGGAAATAATCAACCATAAAAAGATAGCTGATTATCAAATTCTGGGTTATGTGATACAGAGCAAGCTTCGGAAAAAAAAAAAAGATCAACAGGCGTTAGAATGGTTTAAAAAAGTCTCTGGGGCGGGGGGCGTTAAGAAAACAATACCAAAAATATCACAGAATTCATATTTTCTATTTTTTCAAGTAAAAATATTTTTATTATTATACAAAATATGCTCCCAAATTTATATATATCATAAATATGCAGCTCAATGAATTTTTACAAACTAAGTACATCTCTGTAACTAAGACCTGGTTCAAGAAACGGAGCATTGCTAGCATCTCAAAAGCTCCTTTCTGTTCCCTTCCAGTCACTACCTACCCCTAAGAAAACCACTACTCCAACATGTAATAGCAGAGGTGAGTTTCTCCTTTAAATGAAATTATGTAATACGCCCTTTTCATGTCTGGTTTATTCTGCTCAAAATTATATTTTGAAATTCATTCAAGTTGTGTTCGGTGGTAGTCTACTTACATTGCTGTTTAGAATTCATTGCGCAAATACACCACTTTTATTTATTTGTTCTTCTGTTGATGGAAATTTGGGTGGTTTCCAGTTTTTAGCTATTTATAAATAATTCTGTTTTCTTGTACAAGTCTTTTAAGAGATGAGTATATGCATTTCTGTTGAGTATATAGCTAATAAATAAAACTACTGGATCATAAATTATAAATATATTCAGCTTTCATAGATAACATTACACCATTTTCCAAAATGGTTGTACCATTTTTTTTTTTTATCCCACCCAAGGTATAAGCAGGTACCTGTTGCTCTGCATCCTCCTTAGTGCTTGGTTTCATCATTAGCCATTCTGGCGTATGTGGAGGGGCATGTCTTTGTAGTTTTAATTTGTATTCTTTGATAACTAATGAGTATCTTTCTACAATTTTATCTACTATTTGTGTATCCTTTTTAGTTAAACTATTTTGCTCTTTTATGTTGTGTTGTCTGCCTTTTTGCTCATCGATATGTAGGAGTTCTTTATATATGTTGGGAATATGTCCTTTGTCAGATATATGCATTGCCATCTGGCTGGCCTTTTCCTTCTCTCATTAGTGTTCTTGATAAACAAAATAATCTCCCATAATTTCTAATTTTCTCTTCGACCCTTTTACTCTTAGATCCTCATTACTTCCTAGTTCACAGACTCACTGAAAGAGGAGAGAAAAGATTTCCATTAGGTATACGGAGATCTTGAAAACTATAATAGAAAAAAGTTTAGAGATCATCTCTCTCAGTTCCCTGGGTTTTTCTTTTAGGAAACTACAAGCCAGAGAGGATAGGTAACTTGCTCCTGGTCACAGAACTGATGAGTAGCAAAGTTGAGATTAAATCGTGGGCTCTCATCTCCTAGCCCATAGTTCTTTGCCCAGGCACATTCCCTATTTCATTAACTTGGAGTAGTGGGAAAAGAGTCTCCATGGGGAGTGACAGGACAACTGATAATCTGTGTCTGCATCAGTAAGAGTTTCAACAACTCCAGGACCAGAAGGCAAGAAGAGCAGGCCCTTCTGGGCCCAGCCTCCTCTACCCTCTTAACAGGAGCAGCAGGACATTTAGAAAGCTTTCATATGCATCATGAAGTCTTGCTAGGCTGTGCACAGCTTGTTAGCTACGTCTCCATTCCAAAAATAGCTAGGAGTTATTTATGTTGGCAAAAAGCTTGGGACAACAAAGAGAGATGGTGGATTTAACCCTACCACGGTTTTACTCTAATAAGTAATTGTGCTCTAGCAGAAACCCTGATTACCCAAAGTGGTTGGGAAATTATAAAGTCAAAGCTACAATTTATCTCCTTTCTAAGGAGCCGATGAAATCGCCTGTCAAGGCTGTATCCCTTGCTGCCAGGGTCAAGTGTATCTGCTGAGGCAGCAGTCTGCCCTTAACAGCCAGAGGGGCTGGCTGCTGCTACAGGAAGGGTTGTATAGACACTGGACAGAGCACCCAGGGTCTTCCTTGAGCACAGTGGATGTTAACAATGTCCTTCCCTTGTCCACAGGTTCTGCCCATTACCCTGGCATCCTCTGGGGGACATTTTGACTGTCGCTCCTTGATCACCTGGCAGTCTGACTGGATTTTTAGAAAACCTGATCTGATCAGGATTGCACTCCTACTTCATATTAGCATGACTTATTTACAGATAGACAAGATATCAGAAGGATACATCCAAATGTGTAGCTCTGGATGGCAGTACTATGCATAATTTCTATTTTTAATATGAATTTTCCAATTCTTCTGTTACATTAAACCATATGAAAATTTGCTGGTTTTGTAAGGTCACAAGTGGCTGAATATTAGCAAGTTCAAGTGGTTTGACCTCATACAACAAGCAAGGATTATTGTGAATTTTAAATGTACTAAAGGCTTTAAAAATACTATTCCTATGTTAGAATCAAAATAATGTTAGTATCTGCCACTTATTAAGTTTGTTTTATTGCTAGACTCTCCACTAAGCACCTGATGTACTATTTAATCCTCATAAGGTGGGGACTATTTTTAAGCCTATTTTACAGGTGAGTAAACTGGGACTCAGGAAGCTCAAGTTCCAGTAAATCATTCCCTTCATTAATAAGGGCGGAGCTGGAGCCCAGAGCCCAAAGCTCTTGTTCTTAACCATTATCCAGAGCCCCCATATTTCAACTATAACTCCAAGTCTGGAAGTGAAGGCAAACTTCTTGATGATGAGGCCAGGGTCTGTGAGTAGGGCTGGATCTCATTCGTTTCATTGTCATGAAGCCTCCTCATAGCAGATACTCATTTGCTCAGCAAATACAGTTATTTGGGGCATAATAAACAAAGGGTTAGACACCTTTCCTGTCCTTAGCTTTCCCAGTATGCGAGATGGCTCAGAACTAACCACGACCTCCTCAGCTGCCCATTTCCCACCTCTGGCCCCATTGTCTTCTCCCCAGGATACATCAAAGCTCACCACAATCAAAACAAAGGATGTGTGTTAACCTCAGGCCAGCAGAGGGAGAACCAACACTAGCCTCTTTCTATGTTTAAAACAAACCTCTTCTCTTTAGAAAATGGTCTCATCCGTTTGAAACTGCCCAGCCCTTTTCTTGAACATTTCCCAGGACTGTGTAATGTTTCCGGAGAAGGTAATGTTACATTAATGATAAAAACGGCTCTTATTTATTGAATACTTACTGTGTGCCAGCATTATTGGTAGTTATTTTACATACAACCAGTATATAAAACTAGATCTAGCTGATATCAGAGAGCAAATGTTTTACCAAGGAGCTTCATTTATAGTTTTCAGAGGGCTGTGGGTACCTACAAAATTGTACTTAATGTATATGTATGTTGGGGAGTGGTGAGGGCTTGGGGGCTGTGGGTCTCTGTGTATACAGGCTTATGTTTTTATTTTTTATTTTTCCCAAGGAGAGAAACCTTAGCTTTCATAAGAGTCTCAAAGAAGTAAATGACCCAATAAGATTTTAGAAACCTCCTTAGGAAGAGAGAATTAAGAAAAAGCTGCCTAACTGACATGAGAAAGGCCTGAAACCATTCATTGTCCTTAAGCCTCTGGCTTTACAACTGAATCGACCGTGTTCAGGCAAGCATGAAACAGTCAAGAACATTGATCAATGAAGGATGAATTACAGATTCTTAATCTATATTACCTAAGCTCTACTGGAATAGAATGAAACATCTTGTGCTGTTGAGATTGTGAAACCAGTTTTGGAACCAGAAGAGGAACCAGAGGAGAACTCCTATAACACTGTGGGGACAGGGATAGGAGAAGGCCAGAGTGAGCAGTGTATGCATTTGTTTCCGAAGTAGAGCAGAGCAGGGAAGAAGGAGAAAGTTCAAGCTTATCTGAGAAGGATACTCCATTCCACTTGGATGGCACTTAACAGTTTATTACAAAGCTCTTTCATAACCGTGCACTCTGAAAGTCTTCAAAATAATCCTGTAAAGTCAGCAAGACAGACTGTTATCTGCTTTTGATCCATAAAGGAATTAAGGCACAGAGAGGTTAAGTCATCTACCCAAAGTCACACAGCTAGTAAGTGGCCATGGTCTTCTATAAGCTAGCTGGATAGATTGACAACTCTACTAGTATAAAATATTTTAGTAAGAAAGATGCTTATTGCCAAATTGTCCTTAATTGGGGACAAAAAAAAAGTAGCTGATAGATACTATGTTAGTTTTAAATTCAAGCTTTCAAATGTAATAAATTTGAGGGGCATGGCTTAGTGGTTAAGAATTTAGGCTCTGGAGTCAGACTTCCTGGCCCATTGCTAGGGTCACCCCTGACAAGGTGATGTAGCAAGCCAGGGAGTGCAAGACAGTTAATGCCCGGGAGTGACCCTCACTCATGGAGGGACAGGAGTTGTGAATAAATACTCCGGGTTTCTTCCTGCTTAGGGATAGAATTCTGAAATGAGTTCCATTCAGTTTCTCAGAAGGTTCTGGGGAAGTCTGAACCTCGAATTCCCCACAGAGGTAGCCTTGTCAACACTCTCTGTCAGCTCTCTCTTCCTCCCTGCCTCTCTTCCCCACTCCCTCACTGTGCTTTTGGGATGGCATCTTGTATTAGTTTGGGTCTTCTGAGAAGAAATGCCAAAAGAATATCAAATGTGTAAGGAACCCATTGGGGGAAATATGTGTGTTGGGTAAACAGGAGGGTGAGGGGTAGGCAGGGAGTCTTCAGACTGTGATGCTGATCTGGCCTTTGCGAGGAGGTAGAAAGGAAGGAGGATTGGGCTGGAAGAGTCATGGATTGCAGTGCAGTCCTAAGAAAGTTCTGATCAGGCTGATGAGACTCCTTGAGCCTAAGTCACTCACTTGAGGAATCCTGTGTCCCATAGGAAAGGGCCTATACGGATGCCCACTGTCTTCAACTGCTGGCCCACAAGCAGCCTGTCCTCACCATTGATGTGGAAGTGGGTCTGGAAGGGCAGAAGCTGGGTCAGGAATAGACCATGCATCCCTCCATGGGAGCTCTGATTGATCATTTTCATACACACTCTGATCTCTGCATCTGATGCTGGATACTCCAAACTAAGACATAGCTCAACAAGTAATTGTTGCATGAATAAACACAAAAAGAATTTAGGGGTCGACACCCACAGAAAGTGAATAGCTCCTATGCAGGACCTCTTCTAGTAGCTGTGAACTTAATTTCCTTAGGAGATTCTGAGTCATATTTTTACGAAAAGCCCAGGCTCTCACCCTTATCATTAGGTAGTCTTGCAGAAAAGACCAAGATGAGAGAGAACGTAGCAGAAAATGCTATAGGGGACTCTCCTCCAGTTACCATGAAGACCAAGTGAAAATCTGTGGAAAGCATTTCACAGACTCCACTGCAAGGAAGTGGGTTTCATTTGAAGATCAAAGACCAAGCACATGATATTGCCTTCCCCTTTGTTTCCCAAATCCCTGGAAATGCTATAACAGACATATTTTGAAAAGTAATAAGCCTAATAAATTATTCTTCCAACTTAAATATTCAGAGTTCTGTGATTACTATAATACCCCATGTGTCTAAACATCTCTTTTTATGGGTTTCCCAATAGGAACTCTAGCCTGAGAGATAGTAGGTCCTAGGGGAAGCAGCTGCTTGGTAAAGAAGAGGCTGTGATTTTTTTTTTTTTTTTTTTTTGATGTCATAGATAGAAGAGGCAAGGGGAGGGGAAGTCATTGGGAAGAATGCACCAGCCAAGCAGCCCGACTTGGATATTAGCTGCCTCCTGCAAGCCGGGAGCAAAGTTGAACCCAGGGAATAATGTGCGCTGGCCAGCTGGGGAGGTAGCCAGCTGGAACACAGACAATGCATTAAATGACAACCCATCCATGCCTTACAGGTTTCTATCTGGTCAAGGAACAATTGATCTGGCTCATGTTTCAGAAAGTGAAGGAAATATAAAGCACCTTAACTCTGTGCTTTCAAGATGTGATCTTGCCCTGTATGCATTAGGAGTAAACTGTTAGAAAAGTAAAAGTCACAACTACTGCCTGAGTGTCTCCTGTGGACTAATGCGCTATCAGACCATTTCACAGCTGAGGAAATTAAGGATCAGAGAAGTTAAGTGACATAAATAAAGGGTTGCCAGCTTTAGCAAATAAATTAAGGAAAGCCCAGTTAAATTTGAGGGTTGATAGCTTTAAGTATCCTGCACAGGTTTTAAAAATGATGGATAACTTTCAGTATATGCAGGTCTCATGCAATAAACTAAAAGCTAAAAAATTAAAAATACGAACACTATTTTGTTGTTAAAATATCTGGAATATAAAATTAATTGAAAGTTCTCTTTTGTTTTGTTTTTCTGGCACTCTTACTTAAATAAAAATGTGCTGCTGGTTAATGTCCACATCTAGGCCCAAGATGCTCTCACTGTAGTAAAGCTTTCTGCTCTACTGCACTGATTCCCAAATATAAAAATTAAATCTGGGCTAGACTACGTTATTTGTTATAATGTATATTGTATTTTTTCATATCATACATTATTAAGCCCTTTTAAAATAAGTCACTTCTATACTAACACTTATCTCAGAGCCTGCTTCTGGGTGAGGCACCCTAGGACAGCAAATGACCTAGGCTCCTTCATTCAGAACTGTCCCTTGACTTTGGATGAGAAACTAGTGGTCCCTCAAGGCAGGGACGATACTGACTCTTATCTGGCCATAGGTAGAGACAGAAAGTAACACCTGCTCACAGAGGTGACACAGAAGTGTTTCTGGTAGCAGCATCCCGAGTCCAGCTTTGTGTCCACCCAGAGGAAGTGGCAGCCTGGAACCAGTTCTGTGGCTTACATTTTTCTTAGTTATGTAACTCCTGAGTCTGGTTCTCTATCTTCTCTAGAAACCCTATCTTATCCGGTATGCTTCTGGTCAATTTGTTTCCTATGTAGATTCCTCAGAATCATCTTCTTGACTGAAAAACCCGGATTTGTCAATACCAGAAGTGGTGTGGTTATAGCAGCAGACCCTCAGGATACTGGAAAAATTGGCGTTGGTTGTCTGGTTTACTTAGGGCTATGAATAGCGAACATCCAGTTCTTGCTGAGGAATGGGACTCTGGCAACCTAAGACAGAGACTGGCAAAACAATTAATCCAATTATCATGCATCGTCAACTGTAATAAAACCCCCAGTGAAGATGAGGTATGGGGACCACATGGTCCCTTGCCGTAGAACCTGGTATAAGAAATTCTAAGATGTATGAATGGGTGGTGGCTTCTAATGGAAGTGAATAGAGAAAGAAAATACTAAGTACACAGTCCTAAATTCCTGGCTCAGTGTAAAGATCCGAAATTAAAGACTTTCATTAGCTGGGCTAAAGACTGACTCATTTTGTGGGGCTGCAAAGCTGAAGCAGATGAAACTAAACCCATACCTAATCATCTTGCTTAATGGCTTATGTCAGGCCTCTCTTCTCCTGACCTAGAGATTTTTCATCACATTTCAAGAGGCATTTCAGTGGGCTGCCCATTGATGTCCATTCTAGAATCCCCATAATTATGTAGTCAAAGATCTCCGCAGTCAAGACCATTTGATTGGCATAATGGTGCTGACAGTCAGAGCAGCTCAGTAACTTACCTAAGTTCACACATTACCAAGAAGAGAAGGAGGATGTCTGTTCCGTACCACTGCGTGTCTTTCCCAACATTCAACCCATTGGCATCCAAGAAAGTTGATGACCCCAGTGAAGTGGATCAATGTGAGATATGCTTCCTGCCGAGGTTTATATGGAAACAGCAATCTGTTTCCTATGCTTTTTTTTTTGAGATGGAGTTTCTCTTTTGTCATCCAGGCTGGAGTGCAATGGCGTGATCTCGGTTCACTGCAACCTCTGCCTCCCAGGTTCAAGCAATTCTCCTGTCTCAGCCTCCCAAGTAGCTGAGATTAAAGGCACCTGCCACCACTCCTGGCTAATTTTTGTATTTTTTAGTAGAGATGGGGTTTCATCATGTCGGCCAGGCTGGTCTTGAACTCCTGACCTCAGGTAATCCACCCACCTCGGCTTCTCAAAGTGCTGGGATTACAGGCATGAGCCACCAGGCCCGGCCTTCTATGCATATTTTTAAAAATATAGTGCACAGAAATATCACATTCAAAGAAATATTGTTCTTGCAAAGAAATAAAAGTAACTTCAATACTGTATCCCTCAAAGAATAGTAAATACGTAATTTATTAATATATGCCACTGCAGCATTTAAAAAGTTATTTTTGTCTATTCCCCCTGCACTCAACTGGGTCCCCAGCCTGTTTTGAACCCTTTTCTTTCTTCCTCATTTCCATCTGCTTCTTTACCATATTCACACGTTTCCACCACAGCTTCTTCTCTTTGCTTCCTTTCCTTCTTTCCTTTCATTCCCATTCCTCCTCATTGGTCAATAAGTATTGGCTCTTTCTGGATGAGATAACTCACATCTACTTTTCTGCTTCTCACCACAACTGCTTAGTCCCACCAAACTACAAAAGAAGGCTGAAAAGTAAGAAGGAGAGGAGGTTGGAGGAAGGGAAAAATTTCCTGTGGGCATTGCCAGAATTTCTTATATGGGGAATGGGATGAGAGGAAGGAAATGCTCATTTTGGCACCTTCTACACATAGCATTAACACATGGTTCAACAAGGGCAGATTTTGTCATGATACTTAGCCTCACTGAATCTCATTTGTCTCATTATTAAAGTGTTGATGCCCAAACTTCCGTTGGTATTGGTTTGAATAATAAATTAGATAACATATGAACGTGATATATCCAGCTTAATACTTAGCCCATGGTCAACTGATAGAAACTATCATGACAAGCTGAAAATCCAACTAGTCTTTCTACCTCCTTCTAAGCTATACTTCATGCAAGTGTTGGTTGGATGTATATTCTATTCTTTTTCAACATGTTGCCTGAAATTCATTCAAATATTCAGAAAAATTATAAAAAATGTACAGTAAATTCTCAATGTACCTATCACCTAGGTTCTATAATTATCATTTTATTATACTTGTTTGATCATGTATGTATCCATCCCTCTGTCAATTAATTAATTCAGCTGTTTTTGATACATTTCAAAGTAAGTTGAAGACAGAAATACATCTCTCTCCAAACACTTCACCATGCTTGTTGTTTTATTTTTGAAAGATTTCCGAGAAGGAAATTGCAAAATAACCTTTTATATTTGATAGCACTGCTGGCAGGTCTCCTTTTCTTCAAAAATGTAGGCTGGCCTCTCTCTCACTTTCCCTAACTTCAAAGCAGCATTTCTCAAAGTGTATTTCATGGAACCCTGATCCAAAGCTATATGAGGGGAAAAAAAGTATCTGCTGTCAAAATGTTTGAAGGTCTCTGGATTAAATAAAGTTTTGCAACTTTCTTTATTACAGACTTCTCAGAGGGTTGGTTATGCTAACATGCCTACCATCAAAGGGGATACATTCAACTTACCTGATCATAAGACCCTACTCTTCTTCTGAGAACATGTAGCAGAATGGGTTCCACAGAATACAGTTTGGGCAAAGATAACTTTGCCTAAGTCTTGACCTCTTTTCTCTCTACCCTGTAGCTCACACATATTTTATGCTTTCCAGTTCTTCATTGTATTCATTGTTTTCCGCAGAGTTCCTCCAAGTCTTTCAGATCATTTCTGTCTCTGATTACTATGTTTCTCTCAGTTGGGTATGTTTCTGAAACACATCTTTGTTAATAGTGATGTCACAATTAACTATGGAGTACTGCTTACATTTAGAAAACTTTGTATAGGTGAAACAAAAGTTAAAGCAATATTAGGGAAGACAGTAATTATAACACTCCTTTCTCCAAGGCATAAATGAACTGAAAATTTAGATGGCTTTTTAAAAAACAAATAATTATAAAGGACTATACAGGAAGAGTAGGATGTTCTGGGAATATTCCTAAATTTTACGTTTAGAAATATGGAGGCCAGCTAACATCTATGAAATAATCTTTGGTATAAAAGACAAAAGGATATATCGTAAGTTAGTCAATATCTCATACCTCCCATCTGAAATTCTTTTTAACCTTGAGGTCTGGTTGGGAGCACTTGGTCCTCCAAGTTGTCCTCCAGGTTGATGGCATGAATTCCTCATCAGCTGTTCAGAGGAGATCATAGGTGAAACAGTTCTGAAAACTATGTGAGTCACAAATAAAAAGTGCTATTTTTATTATCATTATCACCAGAGAAGCAGAATAATAGGATCTGAAATGACCTTGACAATGTATTCAGCCTTAATTCTTGTCTTCCAGCAGGACTATGCAATGAGGCATTGACCTGGTTTTCTAATTTCTCTAGAGAAGAATTTGTTTTCAATTTCCCTAAGCAACTGGCTACAGTGTCTCACATTCAGCATCTCATAACCCTCAAAAGTCACAAAGTACATTCTAAATTCTGGCTTTCTTTTAGCACTTGATGAAATGTCTTTATTAGGACAGACTTAAGAGAACGGAAGTGTAACCCACCTTCACAGGCATGTCTGTTTTGGGAGAGGAACGAGAAAGCCTCCCTTGCAGAACCACAACAGGGAATTGAGTAAATAAAGGTCTGAATCTCTGGTAATGACCTCTGTCAGAAGGAGCCCAAACAGTGATGAATAGAAAGTACTTTTAACGAGAAAGCAAAGTTTAAGTATGTATTATAACAGCCTGGGTGCCATTCTGCAAAACCTAGAGAAAAGAAGGGGAGTTCCAACATGTCTGGTGGACCCTATGGTGTTCAAACCTCACCCTCAGTGGTCTGCCCTCTATTTACCTATTCACTCTCTAGTAAATTGGACAAAACCCCACACATTCTCTCACTTTTCTGAGCCTTGAAATACACTTTGCCTTGACCTGCGATACCTTACCTAGCCTGTACACCTAATGATATGGTTAGGCTTTGTGTCTCCACCCAAATCTCATCTTGAATTGTGATCCCCAGGTGTTGAGGGGGGGACCTCGTGGGAGGTAATTGGATCATAGGGGTGGTTTCCCTCATGCTGTTCTCATGAAAGTGAGTGAGTTCTCATGAGATCTGATGCTTTTATAAGGGGCTCTTCCCCCTTCACCCTTTCTCTTCTCTCTCTTCTGCCACCCTGTGAAGAAGGTGCCTGCTTTCCTTTCCAACGTGATTGTAAGTTTCCTGAGGCCTCCTCAGCCATGTGGAACTGTGAGTCAATTAAACCTCCTTCCTTTATAAATAACCCAGTCTTGGGTGTTTCTTTACAGCAGTATGAAAACAGACTGATACAGTAAATTGATACTGGGAGAGGGGCACTGCTATAAAGATAACTTGAAAATGTGGAAGTGACTTTGGAACTGGGTAATGGATAGAGGTTGAAACAGTTTGCAGGGTTCAGAAGAAGACTGAAGATGTGGGAAAGTTTGGAACTTCCTAGAGACTCGTTGAATGGTTTTGATTAAAATTCTCATAGTGGTGCTGACAATGAAGTCCAGGCTGAGGTGGTCTCAGATGAAGATGAGGAACTTCTTGGGAACTGGAGCAAAGGTCATTCTTGCTATTCTTTAGCAGAGACTGGTGGCACTTTGTCCATGCCCTTGGTATCTGTGGGACTTTGAACTTGAGAGAGGTGATCTGAAATTGGAACTTATGTTTAAAAGGGAAGTGAAGCATAAAAGTTTGGAAAATTTGCAGCCTGATGATGCGATATAAAAGACAAACCCATTTTCTAAGGAGAAATTCAAGCCTGCTGCAGAAATTTGCATAATAACGAGGAGCCAAATGTGAATTACCAAGACAACGGAAAAAATATCTCTGGAGCATATCAGAGATCTTCAAGGCAGCCCTTCCCATCACAGGCTCAGAGGCCTAGGAGGAAAAATGGTTCCAAGGGCTGCCTACCTCTGGACTTCCTGCTGCATAGCACTTGCTACATTATTTTATGACTGTATATTTATTTGTTTTCTTCTCACTGTGAGACTATATTGGCCCCTCTTTCTTCTTCTCAGTCCTAGACCTAGGAGTATTGACGTGATGAATTTTGAACTCCTTGTATAGAGATTTTGACAACAAAATCTCTTGTGAGCAAAGCATGAACCTCTCAATCTTCAAACCAGGGGGATATCATAAGGTTTGGTAAATTTGTGTATGTATGAATGATTTCATGAATCTGTCAAGAATCATGTTGAATTAGAATTATTAGGACCTAAAAGCAATGAGTTATAAAGAGGACCTTTTGAAATAAGTGCAATAAGAAAACAGCATGATAGTAGATTTCACAGCAGAATATTATAACATTCTGTATTGTAATACTCATATTGTAATGATGTTTACAAATTAATAGTGTCCAAAATGAGCAGTTTCTAATCTCCTAAAATCTCACCTTTTTCCAGATACATTCTTGAGATAATTTCAACTGATTACATTCTTTTCATTCAGTATTTATGAGTGAGATTAATACCGTGTTATTTAGACTTGCATATATATGGCCTATTTTATCCTCTGATGCCTTTTCATGAAATCTCTACTATTCAATTGCATATTTGGTTATAAGCAACTTATTGACATGAATTCTCAAGCCAGGATAAACTTGTTTATATCTCTATCCTTTACTGTTATATGACCTTGAATAAGTTCCTTAAGTTAACTGAACTTTGATATCTATTCTGTAAAGGTTGGGAAAAGGGATTCCTATGTCATATGGTTGTTTTGATAACTAAATAATAACATAAGCAAATGATAGGTAGGATGTGATAAATAAATACTGGCTTTATTTTTTTTCCTTTCTCTTTCGCTCTACAGAAACATGATGTAGTGTTGTAGTGTCAGTGACTATTCCTTAAAACAATAGGCACATTGGATTGAAATCCCTGTAGGGAACTTTAACATGAATTGGGGTAGAATGATAAATATTTTCTCTTACCAAGAAGGGTCTCATACCAAACTGATTTATCTTTAAAACGACATGAGAATTCAGAGTTGTCATCATCTCTTTCTGCTTGACCTTTCTGTACATTTGGGATATCTTGTAGTATGAGAATTATAGTGTTCAGAAGAGACTACATTTGGCACTAACAGACTGAACAGCTGGGTTGCTTTTTTGCTTCTAGCTACAGTGATAAAAAGGATACTTAAAACTTGAGATCAATGTGTGCACTGTAAAAATAATAAAAGAGACTCAAACAAACTTTACAGAGATAGAGACTCAGAAAGTGCCTTTCCTGGTTTTTAAGTTAGAAAGAGAACCCAGTAAGTAAGGCTGTGAAGAGTCCCTAAATTGATAGCTTCATTTAAGCTTTGACGTTTCTGGATATATATATATATTTTTTTCTAAGTGACCTGATTTCAAACCACACCATTTCCCCAGTGTGGCTTTCTCTGTCACACCATCAAACACCAACCTTGCTATTTCCATATGTACTTCTGGAAGAAAAAAAGTCCCTCAACATACGTCTCCCGAGCAAGGCAGAAATGGAACAGGATTGAACAGCTAATCAAATCATTTTCCTACCGACCTTGTTCAAGGCTGGAAACTTGACAGTGTGGGCCGATTCTGAATGCTGTTTCTCCATACTCCCAGCCCCACCTCTGCTCTCTATCTACCGCAGACTAGGGAGTCAGCTCTCAGAAATGAAAACTCCCTGTGTTCTGAGATCCAGCGGTTGTCGTCACACTCTGAGGGCATGGCATGCCATTCATTTTCAAGATTTCTCAGCCAGCAGGCGTTGGTGACAAGCATTAGCCAAACTTGTAAACAGTACTCAAAGTTATTAACTTGGCATTAGCATCTTTC
>NW_012102710.1:1616719-1625991 GCF_000951045.1 Mandrillus leucophaeus
CCAAACTTGTAAACAGTACTCAAAGTTATTAACTTGGCATTAGCATCTTTCGTGATGGAGCTTTATCCTAGCCTTCCATTTGTTTGTGTATCCCATTTCCATCCCAATAAACAGCTCACTGTGCCAGGCTTTTTCTTGTTTCCTAGGAGTTCTGACTGTGCATGCTACCCATCCTCCCAGTCCAAAATTCCCATCCTCCTCCCAAAAATCACTCCTGTTTATATAACAGCACAACTTATTTCTTCTCTGGATTCCTAGGTTCTTTCCTATTTATCTTTCTTTAGACCTTTCTTTTTCTATTTCTATTTCATATTATGCTGTTTCTGTCCATATCTCAGAACCCAGCTGTGCTTAATGCTTCTTAAGGACCCAAACTATTGGAAGTCATATTCCTATCTTTTATCACAAACATAATGCCTTGCCCATAGTAAGTATCTGCAGTTCTGCCGTTAGCAAGCTATGCATTAAGGACATACTTGCTGCTTCAGCACACAAATCCCCAAGTTTACAAGGGACCAAATACAAGAGAAGTTTATTTCTCATTACAGACAGTCCACAACAAGTAGTATTGACCAGGAGGTGGCCATCCTCCTCTGGCAGTGATTCAAGAACTCAGGCTCTATTTATCTGGTGCTTGCAGAATCTTTATTCACGGCTTCCAGGTTCACCCTGGGGTTCATCTCCATTCTAGCCAGCTGGAAAGGGAGTGAGCATGGGGGAACATGTGTGGGAACTGGCATAGTTGCCTTCTGCTTACACTCCACTGGTGAGAACTCAGTTATACGGCCAGACCCAACTGGGAAATGGAATCTGTGAGCCCAGAGAGACAGGTAAGTGGGCCTGGTGCCTGTGCCACTGTCTGTATTATGAGTTCTGTGATCCAGAGGAGGTCGTTCGATAGTTAGGAGTTTTTGTTCTCTCATCTATATGATGGAGGAAATAAAATTTTTAAAAGATCATTGTAAAGATTACATTGTATGACAATTATAAAATCTTTTTGTTTACATCTGAAAAATGAAAAAGATGGACTAAGTGATCCCTAGGTTCCTTTCACTGCTAACTAAAGACACACTTGAGTTTGTTCACAAGACTGTCCTAACAAGGCAGGAAAAGGGAACTACTGTATATCAGGGGGAAAACATATATAAAGAATATGTTCTCTGTTAATTTACTGGATCTGGAAAATTTGGCTATAGCACCTCATTTCTCATGCGATTTGATTAACAGAGGTTCTATCAAGCTTTGTGGGTGAGACTGGGGCCATTTAGTGAAGCTGCTAGAACCCTTAAAGCCCGGGAGAGAAAGAAAAAAAAACATACTGGTGGACATCTGTGATGCACTAACATTTGGGCCTCAGGTTCCTCCTCTGTAGATGTAAAATGGTAGGTTGGATCTAATGTCCTCCAAAGCCCCTGTCCGCTCTAGTATCTTATGAAGTGACAGAGTAAAATCACTCACTCTGCATAACAGTGTACACACCGAGAAGAAACAGCTGCAGTCTGGACCAGGCCCACTCACCAAATGACTGTTTGTTTGTTTGTTTGTTTTTTGTAATGAAATAGACTGTAAATCCAAGGTAAGAAGACAGAATTAGTTGAGGTCCAAAGTAGGTAAAATTTTTTATGTGATAAACTTTAGATTCAACTTTTGATTATTCTCAGAGAAAATAAAAACATAAAATGAGGTAGCTGTAGTCATGCGACTATCCAATAGCAATAGATGAAAATACTTATGGTCAAGATGGATACTTGATTTATTTGGGTCTAAGCCAGTGAGAAACTGAACTTCTCCTTATATTTGTAACACCGATAATAGTGATAATAATTATTATTTATCAAGGATGTCCTATTATATTTACTTAATACACATTATTTCATTTAATTTTTTTAAAATTTTACTTTAATTTCCAGGATACAAGTGCAGAAAGTGCAGGTTTGTTACATAGGTATATGTCCACCACGGTGTTGGCTGCACCTATCAACCCATCATCTAGGTTTTAAGCCCCACATGCATTAGCTATTTGTCCTAATGCTCTCCCTCCCCTCACCCCCCACTCCCTGAATTTAATCTTTTTTTTTTTTTTTTTTTGAGACCGAGTCTTGCTCAATCGCCCAGGCTGGAGTGTGGTGGTGCGATCTCGGCTCACTGCAAGCTCTGCCTCCCGGGTTCCCACAATTCTCCTGCCTCAGCCTCTCAAGTAGCTGAAACTACAGGCGCCTGCCACCGCGCCTGGCTAGTTTTTTTGTATTTTTAGTAGAGACAGGGTTTCACCGTGTTAGCTAGGATGGTCTCGATCTCCTGACCTCGTGATCCGCCAGTCTCGGCCTCCCAAAGTGCTGGGATTACAGGTGTGAGCCACCGTGCCTGGCCAAATTTAATCTTTATAGTAACCAATAACATTGGAAGATAGGTATTTTTAGCTCTATTTTACAGGTGGGGGAACTGAGGCTTGGGGTCCACAAAGTCATTCAGTTGGTAAAGAGCAAATCTAGAATTAAACCTCGTATCCCTGCCTCCAGAGGCAGAATCTTGGCCATTACAGAAGCCTTTGCCTTGTGTGTGGTTGAGGGCACCATGTAAGTTCTGCCTAGCCTTCAAAACTCATGCTCCCTCCAATCCGATCACCTATGCCTTGTCTGTGTGTGCCACTCACTTGGAATTTATCATATAATACTCTGAATTGCACTGATGACACTGTTTTATAGAAAGCATTCCAAAAATATTAGTTGACTGGAACAAATATTGCCCTAGATATATATTAATAGTGGCATAAAACAATAAAGTTTCATTGCTGGCTCATGTCGTAGTCCAATGTAGGTCAGTGGTATGTTGAGGAGGTGAAATGAGGTTGAGGGTGCTTTACTCTACACAGTCATTTGGAAATCAGTGTTCTTCCAGCATAGACTTTGCCTTCTCCAAGAGTCCCAGAGTCTTGCTCTGGATCCCCCCAGTTCAGCCAAGTGATTAAGGAAAAGCAAGAGTGTAGAGAAGGCTCACCCACTTTTAACCACCTTGGGCTGGAGGTGACAGTCACCGCTACTTACATGCCATTGATGAGCCCTCACCATGTGACCCCCATGTGGGTGGCCTAGGAAATGGAGGAAGGAAAAGGAGAACATGAATATTGATAAAGTACTTGATATTTCTGATGTTCCTTTTCCTAATCTATAAAATGGGAATGATAGAGCAGCTGTGAAAACAGCACACACAGGAGGTGCTTAATAAATGTTGATTCTGATTTTCAGTTTATCATTTGCAGTGGGAAACCTTCATTAGTGTCAAATCACATTGAAAGGACTCATCAAATACTTTTTAGGAGGATCACAGTTTGATTGGAAGGAAGGGTAAAAAAATAAAAAAATAAAGAAGAACAGGTAAAATGAAACCAAAAGGGGAGAAGATATAGCTATCAAAGAGTATTGGTGGCACCAGCCATCTCCACCGTGTCTCCCTTAATGCCTAACTTTAGGTAAGGTTTCAGAATGACAAGGACCTGTTACTCAGAATTCCCATGATGAATCACAAAAATAGGTGGAGGCAGAAATCATGTTGGTGCTTGTGTCTTCTGCAGGTAATTAAATGAGCGACTAAGTTGGAAACATACATCATACCTGCAGGAGGACTATTATTATTAGTCCTGTTATTCTTTTTTTCCATGATAGTAACACGTAGATTGCCATTAATCCTGGCCTTCACCAGAAGCAGCTCTGACCTAGTTTCCCACATGAATCACTCCCTTTGAAGGCAGACCCAGCCCACTGCAGAAATTTAGAACCTGCTCCCTGTGCCCCCCACCCTGGGTTTCCTCTTTCACCACACTTTATCTCTCTGGCATAATGGCCTATTTTGATTCCCTGCAAAGGCCAGATCCCTCTGCCTCTGTGGAGTTGCATATGCTGTCTCCTGTGCTTGTGAAGTTCTTCAATATCTTCTGTCTCTCCTACTTTTTCAGCAAAAAGGTGCTCTGTTTCAGGGAGCCATCCTAGTCAGTGTGAATGTGCACCATTTGTGTTCTCCTGAAGGCTTGTTTTTAGCTCTCTTATTCCACTCTTCACAATGTTCTGGCTACTTCCCTTGTATATTATGAATTTCCTTAGGATAGGAAATGAACATTTATTTCTATATCCCTGTTGTAGAGCACGTGGACATATTCAGCACATTTACCAAATAACAATTGTCATTTATGTAGCTTCTAAATGCATAACCTTATTTAATATATGTAATAAACACAATGAAGAAACTATAACTATATTTATATATCACCTGCTATATTAGAAAATTTGTAAAATATATTTTAATACAATATTTATGAAATATATATCATATATTCACATATGTATGTATTTTATATATAATTGTAACTATAGTGAAAATGAGGAAACTGAGGGAATTTGACAGCTGTCCACTTAGAATTACAAAAATTGAGATTTGAAGCTATATATGTTTAATTTGAACCCAGCTCATAACCCTGACATATACAAGATACATGAATATCGAGAACAATTTAATTACAGTTCCGTCAAAGAGAGATATATTGTACAATGATTCCTTAATACAATCCATATCATTAGTATGAAGAAGGACACTGTAATGGAACATAGTTCTGAGGAAAGCTGTTTCCTGTCTGGGCTCCAGGCCCCAAGTTTCCAACACTTCCTACTTGGGTCACCCCGGTCAGGTTGGTGACCGCGAGGCTACTGAGGGTGGGGTACAACTTTCTTGAAGCTGATGAAGGAGCATCAAAAAGCCTGGAACTAAACCCACAGGGATAAAGATCTCTGATGAAATGGAAGGACCCCCTCGTCTTCATCTCATCCTCTCTGTTAGGAGCTGAATTGTGTCCCCTGAAGTTTGTATGTGAAGGGAGTTGTCATCTCCTGATGGTCTCAGCTGTGGAGAGTCGCCTTGCCCAAGGTCATGTTTTTTCTGAGGTAGCCCATACCCAGTGGTCAATGAGAGCCCAGGCATCTTAGCTCAACAGTGATGACTCTGAAGAGCTGCTGTCTCTCAGGAGCTTCTGGAGGCATCAGCCAAAGCTGTTGCTGGCCCTGTCTGGAAGCTCCAGGTATTTCTCTGCCTGCTCCTGCTTCCATTCCTCTCCTTCCACAGTGTCAATTCCAATACTCCTTAACAAACATCTTGCAGTTGACCCTTTCTCATATAGCTCCTGTAAAAGCTCCAAAACTCTGGGCTATTCCAGCTGAAATAAACTTTTCCTCTTGTCCTATTCCTTCTTCCTGCCTTAATGTCTACAGCTGGGGTTCCAGCAGCCATCCTGTAATCATAAGTCCACTGCAAGCGAGGAAGCATGCTAAGGTTGTGATATAGAAAAGGAAGGACCCAGGATCTCTGATGACAGCTCTAAGTGACTATATTAATTATCTCTGCCCTGCCTACCTCTGGACTTCTTGTTGCATAGTAACAACAAAACTTCTGATATACTTAAACCACTGGTTTTTGGTTGTGGGTTTCTGTTACCTGCAGCCAAACATAATGGCCATTGATACAAAACATTAAACCAATACTCATATAAATGATACTTTTATTTTAATTGAAATATCTGTCATCAAGTAGATTTAAATTATTACTGGAGAATGTAGAATCAGTGGGGTTAGGCCAAGTTTTCCATGGGGTAGAAATACCTCTTGACGCTGGAGGGGCTCGAGTACTTTCTAGTTTATTTCTGACTTACTCTCACTCAAATAAGTCAGTCTTGACTATGTAGAGCAAAAAGGTGGGAAGCAGGTGGATGAGGGGTAGATATAGGTAGAGTGGCAGATTGTTGAGAGGTGGATGTCTTTAGTTTGCCTCCAGAATCACTCTCCAGCCTTCCTCACCCTGTTCTCTGGCTTGAGAAGCCAATCTGCACGAACTACACCAATGGGGAAAGCTGGCATGAGATGGGGTGGAAAGAGGAGAAGGTTGTTGGGGTGTTTGTTCCTCCCTGTGGTGTGGTCTTTGAGCTGGCTCTGTCCCTCTAACTAGGGTTGCTGTTCCTCTCAAGTAACCTCTTTACATGACTCTTTTCTTCTGGTTTCCAATAGCCAAGAAGTTGTTAATCTGAGATCTGTAAATAAAGTTTAGGAAGTTTGTGAACTTCAATGGAGAAACTAAAACTATATCTTTATAATCACTGATCTCCAACCAAAATTGACCATTTCCTTCAATCACCAGGCTAGACAACACACCCTAGTGGTATTAGCAATGCCTGTGACTGCTGTCATGAGTATTTTCATATTACATCACAGAGGATGCAGACATGTCAAAGTCTCTTTTATGCTCACCCCTACTTTGAAGTTGCAGTCATTATTAGACCCACCATCAGGCCTTGTTAGATAGTGTGTTAATAAAGAAACACTTATGTTAATATATTACACACTTATTAGCATATTTTATTCATTGGATTTTGATATCATTGTATTCTTTTGTAATTCTAAGTATTTTATTAAATTCATTTAAAGACATTAACTTGAGATCAGTCTTTGGAGTCCATCAGAGTAACAAAAGGTTAGGAGCCCGCCAAGTAACCATTTCTGCCTTTATTCCATCAGCCTGGTGGTCGTGACTGCTCCACTCTCGCTAGCCTTAAGGAGGACAGGAATTTTGCCTTGTCGTTCCTCTACACTCTCCACACCATTGTAAGTAGTCCCTCCTTAAGTTATTCTAATTTCAGTATGCTGTCTGTGTTCTGCTAGGGCACTGACTGACAAACCCTGTAAAGGATTTTGACTTCATAGTCAAGAGTGACAGTGGGACCTTGGACAGGTCACTTGATTAGTCTGAGTGTTTTTCTCATTTGTAAAATGAAGATAATACCCAATCCACTGATATCAAAACATCCATGTTATTTTCGGTCAGAACAAATCAATGTAATACATTTGAATAGTGGCACAATAAAAATATTGCATAAGCCAGATCATCTGCATCTCAGCTTTCTCTTCCTTCCTTCCGTCTGTTGGGGTTGATCAGCACGTTGGCAGAACCAAAATGGACTGTGTTGGCATGAAGAGAGAGGCTGTTCCAGGGGTCAATCAGCAAATGTGTTGTTTCTATAGTGAAGGCTTCATGGCTGAGGCAGTGGGTATTGATTTTCATCTCTGTCTGTAATTCTTGAGTCAAGTCTCAATAAAGTGCATTTTCATTTAAGAACCCAGAGCAATATTTCTAAAACTGGAATAATATATACACACTCTTCTAAAGAAATTATTAAAAAAATATGGTGATTTCCTAGTGTTCAATTATTTTAATTATAATATTACTTAAATGTGTACAAATCAATTGGACATATACTCTTATGCTTATAGCTTTTGTACAGCTATGTATCAAAAACAAATGTGAAGTTAAATACAGGAGATGGTATTAAGATGATAAACTGAGCACATGCTAAACTTTCCTTTTCCTGCCCCAAATATATAAAATAAACTATCCATAACAATGTTGAAAAATAAGAACTACTCTACATAGACCAGAAATTATAAAGAATTCCTGAGAGGCTTGAGGCAGATGGTATATGTATAATTGATGAAGCCTTAGCGCTAAACACACCCAGGAGGTGCCTGCTCACAGTTGGGAGTGGCTTCAAATACTCTGTGTAACTGCTAAGGATTGGATACTGGGGCAGGAGGGAGCTCTAGGGAGCTCTTGATAGTCAAGGTGACTTCTACAATACCACAGCAGGATAAACCAGATGTCTTGCTTCTCTCTCCTCCCTACCATTAGCACCCACTTTTAAGGGCAGTAGCAGAAGGGTCCTCCCTAGGCAGGAGCTCTAAATGGAGGCATTGGGCCTGAGAGGCAGAATAGCCCCATGAGTGGCAGATGATAGTCAAGGGAAACAACGAGCCTCCATAACCAGAAGCCTGGCAACTGACTCTCCCAGTACGCAGAACATCTTGCCTTCATTTTATCATCGCAGGCAACAGGCAGTATAGTCTAGTCTCAAAAATGCAAACAGTGACTCAGAAATACAAAGATCAGCACAAAACGTTAGAAACATCAGACATTTAAGAAAGTCAGTCTAATAAAGGAAGACAGCAAACTCAACAAATCCAAGTTCTGAGAACTAAGCATATCAAATTAACACAGCAATTATGGAGCAATGAGAGAGGACATTGCATCCAAATAAAAAATAATCGACTAGAGATCTTGGACATAGGATGTTTTGTTGAAATAAAAGAAAAAGCAGTAGTTGTACTGAATGTAGAAATCAGAAGTCCTATGAAGGGTTCTAGAGGAAAAGAACACAGAGCATAGAAAGAAAGGGTAAAAAAAATAGGAGAAGCATACTCAACTTGAAGAAGACATAAGTTTCAGATTTAAAAAGACTGTTAGGTGCTGGACAGAAAGAATGTGAAATATTCCAGATTTAAACATATTAAAAAATTTTTAAACCACTAAAAAAAGAGGAAATCCAAAACTTTTCAGACAAGGAAAAAGAAAGCTTGCTTACAGAGAGAATAACTCATATTGGCGTAAATCTTTCATTTACAACACTGGATGCAAGAGGAAAATATAACAGTATAACTGGATTTCTATACCCAGCCAAACTATTGTTCACTTCAAATGGAAATACAAAATAGACACTTATCACTGACTTGGATAGTTTATCATCTTTAAACGGTAACTGAAAAAATTACTAGAAATTGTACTTGGCAAAACAAGCAAACAAACAAACAAACAAACAAGACAAATCCAAGAGGAAGATGCGAGGTAAAAGGAGAAAAGAGAAAACAAAACCAGTAAAATATACTACTAACAATAACAACATTTTAATTATTAGACTATGTAATAACTTTAATACATCTCAGATTGTCTCACATGGTAGCTGAAGGTAAACCAAAGAAAAAGGGAAACTTAAAATGTGGTTAGGTCTTGTTCTATTTGAGAGTAACCAGAGATAGCAATGAACTCTAAATATTGACTAAAACAAACAGAAAGAAATGCTAAGCATAAATGCATGTGTTGTGAACCATGCACAAAGGACTTGCTTGAACACTGTGCCAAGAGACTTGACCACACTTCAGCCAGCCTTCCACCTGCACTACGTTGTGTCCCTAAAGCTGACCTCTGGCTTCCACTAGGTTACCTCCCCAAAGGTGACCTCAGTCCCAGGCTGAGTCTTTGCTTAAGAAAAGACAATGCTGGTTGGGAGCAGTGGCTCACGCCTGTAATCCTAGCAATTTGGGAGGCTGAGGTGGGCGGATTACTTGAGGTCAGGAGTTTGAGACCAGCCTGGCCAACATGGTGAAATCCCGTTTCTACTAAAAAAAAAA
>NW_012102710.1:1626041-1657254 GCF_000951045.1 Mandrillus leucophaeus
AAAAAAAAAAAAAAAAAAATACAAAAGTTAGCCAGACATGGTGGCACACACCTGTAGTCCCAGCTACTCAGGAGACTGAGGCAGGAGAATTGAACCTGTAAGGCAGAGGTTTCAGTGAGCTGAGATTTTGCCACTGTACTCCAGCCTGGGAGACAGAGCGAGACTGTCTCAAGAAAAAAGAAAAGAAAAGAAAAGAAAAAAAAGACAATGCTGCCAGACCTAAGGAAATACATTATTCCAGCCCACATCACCAAGCCATTTTAGTAATTAATTCTCTATTTACCTCTTTCTGTAATTTTTCTTCTGCAGTTTCTCTGTAGCCCTCCTACTTTCTTTTGGTTCCTGTTTTCACACTTCCTGACAGCCCCCTCTGCTCTCCCTTTGCAACCTTATTTCCCTTGTCTTGGTTAGAATTGAGCTCAGTTTATACTGGTTTCTCTCCTACTGCAGGAGCCTGAATAAAATCTGTCTTGCTGCCTTTGGCAAGTATCTGGTGCTGTTTTCCATTGTCAGTGTTAAGAATATTTAGATAAGAATTGGAGTAATCAAGTAAAACAGTAAGTTCTGAGCCTCAGGGTATCAAGTTTAGATAGTGTAGTCACAAAGAAGGTCCCTTTGAGGAAGAGACATTTAAATCAAAAGCCGAAGGGCAAAAATGAGGCAGGCTTCCCCAAAACTGGGGGAAGAGTATCCTAGGTAGAGGTTACAGCAAGTGAAGAAGCCCTGGGCAGGAAAAGACCTCAGCAATTTGAACAACAAAGAGAAAATAAATGTGAAAAAGGTGAAAAGTAAGCAAGACAGAAAGTGGTTTTAGGTGAGGTTTGGGAGGCAGGCAGGGGCACTTGGAGATCGCTGGGCTGCCTGATTTTTTGGCTACCCATGTTTCTGCTTAGAGTGTTATAATTCCAAATGACTTATAACTCATATGTGTCCTTGTCTAGCTTTCTCCTCAGGCAAGGAGCTTAAAGACAGCAAGGACTGTGTCTTGTCATTGGTATTTCCCCAGCATCACACACACAGCCAGCTCTTAGTAACTGCTCAGTAAATGAAGAGTTGTTAATTCCTGTGCATTTTTTTGGGTCTCTCGCCCACAGACTCTGCAATTCTGCCAGATTTGAGACTGAATAGGTAAGAGAAGCAGGTATCTTCTTCTGTTTCTTCAAAGAGATGTTAGCTGCAGGCACATCCCCCAAACAAGGTCCAGGCTTCCAGAGTGAAGGCATTTCCCCCAATACTGAACTTGAACTTCTCTCTGACTCCTCTAAACCCTCCCTGCTCACCTTCTGCCCACTCTAGTATACAAGAAGGTTAGACCCGAGAAGCTGAAAACCAGGCTCCTGAGTTGAAAATACGAACACACATGAGCCACAGGTCTTCCGGGGAAATGTACCTGCACACGGTCCCTCATTCCATGGGCGCCATCCCTGTCAGCTTTGAAGATTGGCTCATGGAGTTCTACAGCTTCTCACCAGGACACAGTTGGGTGCCATGGGGCATGGGGGTAGATAATCAGCACATGTGGGCCTGCCCTTCCACCCAAAGAGGTTCTCAAAGGACCCCCTGTTCCCTTTGATCAAACAAAGTGGAGTGAACTAACAACCAGCTCAGTGGGGCTGTATTTCTTAGAAGGAAAAAGTGCTAGGAGAGATGACTTGCTAGTTTACTTCAGAAGCGAGCACTCAGGTAGTATGGCTGACTGGAATTGCCCAACAGGGCTGGAGAAACAGCCCTACCCCCATCATGGAGGACAGGAACCTATTCTTTGGAAACTGAGGTCTTTCCATCTGGTACCCTAGAAACACTCAGAGGGGTTTTGACCAACATAACTCTGCATTCCGCAGGAGAGTCTTCTCATCATTGTTGCAGAGAAAAGTCTTCTGTTCCAGAAGAAACCTAGAGTAGGAGACCAGGAGGTCCTTTAGTCTAATTCTCTCCACATTAAGGACCAATATTGTGTAAACCTCTTTATGTTAGTGAATACCCCCGTCCCAATTAACATGAGGGTGATACAAGATTATGAGTAGAGAGGCCTCTTGCTTGGGTATTTTGAAAACAAAAAGCTCCCTGGATGATTCCACTATACTCTCATAGTCAAATATATATATATTTAAAAACAGAATGCAAAAAAAAAAAAAAATCAAAAACAAAATGCATCCACTTTTTCTTGAGTTTGGTGTGTGTGTATGTGTGTGTGTTTAGGAGTGAAAGTGTGGAGGTGAGTTCTAACCTGTGCTGCTCACTGTTCTGGGGAGGCAGCTGGGAGAGGTGCTGAATCCTGGAATAAGCTGATCTGACAAATTTCCTTACCCTTTTAAGACCTGGATTAGACATATCTCTTCTGAAGGCTTTTCTGATTCACCCAAGCAGACTTGATCCTTTTCCTCTTTTGACCCCATTCTACCACGAACAACTTATTAAGGCTCTTCTAATCTTGTAATTAAATGCTTACCTGTCTCCTCCAGTCCATAGTCTTCCTTCATTGGCTGGCTTCATATTCTTCTCTTTAACCCCCATCTTCTGTAAATGTTTGCTGATTAAATGAGGTGGAATGGGCAGGGGAATAGTTCCCAACCTAGGGACTGCTGATCCTCCAGACATTCACCCTAGCAATAACCAGGATGCATAAGCCATTATTAATGTCAAACAATTTTAATGAATATTGCACATCTACTCTCAAGAGCTTAGCTCCAGTTGAGTGAAATGCCCCTTTGCTTGGTGGTTAGTTTATCAACTCTGTGCTAATACAGCTGTCAGATAAGATATCATTGGCTACACGTAGATCAATAATGAAATTATTACTTAGTCAATAGGACGTTCTTTCTAAGTAGACAAAATCATTGGTAACCTGTTGTCTTTGCAGGGAAAATATACAAAAGAAAAAGAAAAAGAAAAAGATAACCGGAGCTTTGGGGCACATTGTCTCACAAAACCTGTCACTGAATGAAGGTTAGAGTTGATAGGAATAGCTGGCTTTGCTGACTATCTAAAACAAAGGCAGGCAGAGGACACTTCTGGATTCAGAGAACAATGGAGGCTCCTTGATTTCAAAACTTACCACACCCTCCCAAAAGGAAAACACAGAATAACAAGGAGAAAAAGCAAACAAAACCACACATGACCATGTCTTTTGTGTTACTAGGAGACAGAAGCGTCACAGCCTCTAACTTACCTGTAAGTAGAGAAAAAGGTGAATTCCAGTAGAGCCCCTGCCTGTGGGTGAGAGATTAGAAAAGGGGAGGCTTAAGAGACTCCATAAAAGGCGCAAACAAAATAAACCCAGAAACGAAAGTCCAACATTAAATTCCAAAGTACAGAATGTAGCCTGTGACCTGAAATTCTCAGTACTTTACACAGGGCAGAGAGGGAAGAGACGGAAGAGCTACAGAGAGACAAGAGCTGGTACCCCTGGGAGATAAATCAATGAAGAACATCAGCAGGGGAGATAAATGACTCTCCAAGAGAAATATACCCTCCTTCACCTCATCCCACCCCAACCTAGAGCCCAAACCATCCATAAAAGAAACTGCCTAGAAGAGGGAAGAACCTGAAGAAAGGGAGGCTCTTAAATTAGGAAGCCTGTTCATGAAAGGAATAAGAATCAAGAAAATAAAGCCACATTTATATGAGATTGTTATTAAAAATCAGAAAATGAGAATCAAAGCATTTCTGTTAACAGAAATTCTCCCCAGGAAATTTAACTAAAAATCAGAAGAAAACTCTAAAACAAGTGTAAAGGAACACTCTAAAGTGAATCAATTTACAGATATGAAAAAACACACTGAATCAGAAATATTAAAACTAGGAACAGAAATAGACCCCCCAAAAAGCACACAAAACCACTACCCAGAAAGAATCCCAAAGAGTAGGTTTTAAAAATAATTTTTAATAAAGACAGGGTCTTGCTATGTTGCTTAGGCTGGACTCAAAGTCCTGGGCTCAAGTGATTCTGTTGCTCATCCTCCTAAGTAGCTGGGACTGCAGGTGTGTGCCACCCAGCTTCCCTGATCCAATCACTATACTTTATGTGTATCAAAATATCACTGTGTGCCCCATGAACATACGCAATAACTGTGTTGATTTTTAAAAAATTAAAAGAATGTAAATAATTTTTTTAAACCCAGAAAATAATAAAATGAGTGAAAATGAATTGGGAAGGGACTTGGGAAAGAAATAGGGCAAAAGATAAAAGTACATCAGTAATGAAGACTAAAGAGGAGGATAGAATCAAATAAAAGTGGAAAGAGTGTTGACAAAAATAGATCACCAATCAAAATAACTATGACATGAAGAACAAAGTAAAAAAGGTCAGAGGGAAAGTGGTTGAAATGATACAAAATTGGAAAAGGGTGTCTAACATACCTACGATTGGCATCCCCAAAGAAGAAAATAAATAGAATAGAACTAATATTTTAAAAAGTGAAATTCCAGAAAAGTTCCAGAACTAAAAGAAAAAGTGAATTTACACATAGACAGGGTCTAAAGGGGACTAGGAAAAATCGGAGTAATTGATTCTGGGACATGGACTAGTTAAATCAGTAGACATTAAAGAAAAAGAAAAAATCCTCAAGTCCTCCAGGCACAAAGATAGAATAATTTGGAAAGGCAAGATAATTAGTTTGTCATCAAACTTCTTTAAAACAACATGAAAAGCAAGGCAATAGCAGAGTTGCATTCTCTGT
This sequence comes from Mandrillus leucophaeus, assembly GCF_000951045.1. Lineage (NCBI taxonomy): Eukaryota > Metazoa > Chordata > Mammalia > Primates > Cercopithecidae > Mandrillus > Mandrillus leucophaeus. The sequence goes on from NW_012102710.1 coordinate 1,630,721, forward strand.
TAGGGAATGAGCTTCAATCAACCAAAAGATGTCTGGGAAAGCTTTGCCAAAAGTACTAATAAAAAATAATATGTAGACATTACATGTTCTGACAAATAAGAAAGAACACAACTTTAAAAATGACAGGAGACTTCAACTTCTGGAAAGATGAAGAGGACACATTTTCCTATATTTCTACTACTACGTGAAGCTAAAAATCTGAACATTATATGTAAAATAAACATAAGAAGACTTGAAAAGGTGAAGAGAAGAAAAGAGACTGTCTAGAAACTGACAAAAGGCCCTGAGTTGGAAAAGTGCACCAAAACATGCCGGCACTAGAGATAAAAACAGAATTCTAAAAAACGTTCAAGTAACCTACAGAAAGGCAGAAAAAACAAAGCTGGAAAACAGAAGAAATAAGCAGAGAACAAAAACCAATATGGCAGACTTGAGCTTTATTTCATCAATAATTGAAGGCAACACCTTCAAAATAGCAAACTATAGATGGAGGACAAATTATTGATGGCCAGTGTTTTGGGATTTAGGGAGGGATGGGAGTAGAGGTGGCAATAAAGAAGTAGCCCAAAGGAGATCTCTGTGGTAATGGAATAAGTCTGTGTTTTGATCACAGTGGTGGTTACACAGTGGTGGTTATCACAATCTGCCATTGTGATAAGACAACATAGAACTATATAAACATGTTATACCAATGTCAATTTCCGATTTGCTACTATACTATAAAATTTTGTCATCTGTAACTATTGTGGGAAACTGAAGTGTACATAGGACCACTCTGTCCTATCTTTGCAACCTCTGTGAATCTAGAATTACCTTTAAATAAAAACTTATAAAATAAATAACAATATTAAAATAGGAGGAGAAGAGAGAGAAATAGTAAAAAGCAGAATAAACCATTTAGGTATAAGTAGAATAATTTTTTGAACTGAAAAGATGATAAAGAAGGGTAAGTAGGAAAATAGGGAATTAGTAGAATATAAAAAGTATTGATACCAATAAAAACACTACGCTAAAAAGAAATTTTTTGTAAAAACCAAAAGCAAAAAATGGACAACACATCAAATAGAGAAGGAACACAGTAAATGTAATGTACACATGTATCAAAACATAAGATAGTCAAAATTGAAACCAAACCAGTCAGTCCTATCAATAAATATGAAGGGATTTAGCATATCTATTTTTTAAGTATGCAGCGTTTCTAAGTGGTTTATAAAGCAAAACCCAACTCCATACCATATATGAGAGACACTCTTTAAATGAATGAATCAAAACAACTATAAATGAAGGGATGGACAAAAATTTACCAAGCAAATGGAAATAATCAAATAAAGCCAGGCATCTATGCTGTGTGAATTATTTAAGAACAAGGCTCTGTAGCAGGATATCTGGGTTTGAATTCCTGTCCATTCCCATCTCCTAATATTTCTCCTTCATTCATTCTATTCTAGTCAATCTGTCCTTCTTGCTGGTCCTCAGAAATCCCAAACACTCTCCATGTCCATGCTCTCTTCCTGGACCAGTCCTTCTCCAGGTACCCATGTAGTTTGCTTCACCACGTTCTTTGTCTTTCTTCCCTTAAAGCTCCTTATCAGAGAGGAGATACTTAGCCCCTATATAAAACAGTAATCCCTAGCACTGAAATACGAAATAGCAAATTGCACAGCACTTATCATCACTTGACATATGACATGCATTAGTCAGCGTGGACTGCCATAACAAAATACCACAAACAGTGGCTTAAACAACAGACATCTATTTCTCACAGTTCTGGAGGTTGGAAATTCCAGATCAAGGTCCAGTAGAGTTTGACTCCTGGTGAGGGCTCTCTTTCTGACTTGCACATGGCCACCTTCTCGCAGCAGTCCTCACATAACATTTCCTCTGAGTGCATGTTCTGAGTTCTTCTTCTCATAAAGACCTTAATTCTATTTCAGATGAGGGTTCCATCCTTGTGATTTCATTGACCTTAATTGCCTCCTAACGACCTTATCCAAATACAGTCACTCTGAGGGTTATCGCTTCCACATAAGAATTTTGGGGGGAGATAATTTAGTCCATAACATGACATATTTGTTTATCATCTGCTGATGTGGACTCCATTAAGGCAAGAACCTACCTGTTCTGCTCACTGCTGTATCCTACCAAGTCTCAAATATGGCCTGACATAATTACAGCTCAAGAAAAACTGTGATGATTTGTGAGTTAATGAATAAGTGAAAAAAAGCTAGAATGTCTTTGGTGTGTCCTTGCCCTAACGAATCTTCCCTTTTCTCATCTGTAAAAAGGGAACAATAAAAATACCTCTCACAGTTTTGTTTTAAAAATTCAAGGAGACGGTCCATGCCAAGTGCTGTTTATTGTACTTGGCATATAGTAAGAGCACAGTTTAGATTAGTTATTGCTGTATTGTTGTTGTCACATGATTATATTGAGGCTAAGGTACTACTGTGTTCCCCATTACAAAGCTGATCAAGATGCAGGAGACAGGAGAGAGCTGGCCCAGCACAGTCTAGAGAGATGATGGTCATTGTTTCAGCAGATGTCATAGTTAGGTGCTCTTGTTTTTCATTTATACTTTGACATGAAATTGGAGATGTTTACCTCGCTTGAGAACAAACAAGCCCATGCCCTTGGTTTTACAGTCTATATAGGTAGTTAATAACCTCTTTTACCATCCTGTCTCAAGTTTTATGATATCACTATGATCTGACATCTACAAGTGTCACCATTTCCATGGGATGTTGGGAAGCCTCATTTTCGATTGTGGGAGAGGGAACATGCTTTTTTGCATAGCCCCCAGTCCAAATCTACTCCAGCTTGGAAGGCTTTAGAAATTCTGGGTTCATCCCACTACAGGGTCTATAGTCAGGCAACCTCAGTGAACACTGTACCCTCAGAGGAAGACAACTAAGCAGATGAGCTTATTCAACCCTTAGACTCAGCCAGCTGTTTCTTTTGTCTCTTTTATCTTTATCTGAGGAAACAGAATGCATTACCATGCCTTCCTCTCACCCCAGTCTGTCTGTCCTCTAATCCTTACCAACCCACACAAACAACCACGGAATTCTTGGTCAAAATTGAGCCCTAAGTGAATCTTGACTCTTTGAGCTTTTATCTTGGGGAACAATTAATCATTGCTGAGAAGCAGATAAGATTTGACTTGTGCACATCATCCATCATTCTTGCTGAACTCGAGGAATCATCCAGTTACTATGGAGTTTAGGGTGGAGGTTGTCACCAGCATGAGCTGACAAAATACCTTTATAGAACATTCAGGTCCATGGAGTCTGTTTCAGTTAGCAAATCCAAGGGTATTGTCTACTTCTCTGCACAGAAGGCAACTGCCCATGCACAGACTCCCACACCAATGCCTAACCTGTCCACAGGCAGACCTGTGATGGGCTTGGTGTCAGATCACAAAGCCTTTTTGACACCCACCCAACTGGTTTCTGCCTTTGGGAGTAGAAATGCTGCTAAGGAAATAGTTGTCTTCAGATGGCAGTCACCTTAAGGAAGTACAAACCTCAAAGAGCACCTTAAAATATAAAACGAAACAAAACAAACCATATCTGAAAACTCAGATTGCTACAGCTATTGCTTCAGACTGCCAGAAGATGGGGCCGCATCTATTTTTTTTAATATTCTTTTGCAAACTCCAGATATTGTAGGAGAAAACCTGGGTTGGTGAGTTTATACCACAGCAAATGATTTCGCTTCAGCTTTATTTTTGTAGCTCTTTCTTTTCTTTCTCTTTCTTTCTTTCTCTTTCTTTCTTTCTTTCTTTCTTTCTTTCTTTCTTTCTTTCTTTCTTTCTTTCTTTTTTCTCTTTCTTCCTGCTTTCTCTTTCTTTCTTTCTTTTATTCTTTCTTTCTTTTTCCTTTCTTTCCTTCCTTCCCTCTTTCATCTTTTCTTTCTTTCTGTCTCTCTCCTTCCTTCCTTCCTTCCTTCTTTCCTTCCTTCCTTCCCTCTTTCCTTTTTTCTTTCTTTCTCTCTTTCTCTTCTTTCTTTCTTTCTTTCTTTCTTTCTTTCTTTCTTTCTTTCTTTCTTTCTTTCTTTCTTTCTTTCTTTCTTTCATCACTGCGTATTCTTTGGAAACTATTTGAGAACTCTTTTCTCCTCTTTTTATTTTTTAAATATACATAATGACAACTCCTCAAGCTTGGCTTTGAAAATGAATAAAATGGAAGCCAAGGCTCTTTCACTAGGTGCCACTTTCTTCAGTTTTTTACCCAGAAAAATAGAAGTTTAATAACATCTGCCATACCTATTTGGTGGAGCCTTATTTTAAGCCTTTGAAAGCCTCAGAAGAAAGGTGGAAAGCCCACTAACAAAGAGTGATTATCTATCCTCAAGGACTCAGCTTGGGAGACCCCATTATCACACCACTCCCACATCAGGAGGTGACATAACAAAAGGTAATAAAGGAGGCCTTTTGTGAGCGTGTTGGGCAAGAAAGATGACTCTTGAAGAATAAGCAGGAGGAGGTGGGAAATGAAAAAAGACAGGAGAGAAATGCCATCTCTTTTTTTTTTTAAACATTATAATTTACTGTATGCAGCCTCTGAAATGCTCTATTGTATGTGTGTGTTTTTTTCCCTTTAGTAAAGGCCTAATTTCCCCCCTTAACTCAATTCCTCTGTCCCAGTTTAAAAACAAAACCAAACAACAAACCCTCCTTCCCCCACTCCCTGCCACACACACAATTCACTGGACTTAAGTGCAGTTATAATTTCTGTGACAATATGAAGAATGTCAAAACCAAGCTTGCAACTTCTTAGTGAAATTATACTGTGGCTCCCTGAAAAAATCAGCTTTACAGAGCAGCTTACGCTGAATCCTAGCCTGGTTCCCAGTCAAGCTCTACACAGAGAACCCCTGTCAGCAGAGGGGAAAAATCTTCTGATGGGTCGATTGGGTGGTTGGACCAGCCCCTCTCAGACATCTTGGCGGCACCAGATACAAGGAATTTATAGATTTTATTGTATGATTCAGTTACTGATTAAGGTTTACAGGCAAATGGTTTGTCTGTGGCTAAATCTTGCTTGTCTTGGAACCACTCTCAGGCAATACCCTGCTCTCTCTGAATTGAAATTGGCAGTTCCCTTGACTCATTTTTTTTTTTTTTTAATTTAAGAGACTCTGTTGTGTCTTTGTGTCAGTAAAGTCTTAAGATTTTTGTAGCTGTATGTAAGATATTCACTAACTTGAGACACCTGCCTTGTGTATCTATATTTGTAGGCTACCTTAGAGAAGGTGCTTTTGGGCTCAATTCAACATCCTGAGTTCTGAGCCATGTTCTGGCTTGCTGAAGAGGTCAGCAATATTGTCAAAAATGTGAACCGCTTGGAAGATCAGGTCTAGTTAAATCCCTGCCAGTCCAATTTTCTTCCAGACTTCAAGCAATACTGTCAAAGATAAGAGCATTCACCAGTCATGGATACTACAGCTATTCGAGCTATTCATTTCTATAGATGAGGCTAAGGTTGACCATGTGGCTGACCCACCTTCGTCAAACACTTCTGCAAGCGCTAATGCCCTGCTTTGTCATTTGCACCATCTTCTTCTCACAAAGCAGGCAAAGGGGGCTATGTTCCAGCTCCTAACCTTTCTCTGTAGATAACTAAAAATGGCAGGCAGTATAGTAGTTAAGCCCCACCAACTTCAACTCACGTCTCAATCTTATTAATCACTAACTGACCGTGTGTCTTTACCGCAAGCCCTTGTCCTTACATATAAAATGGGAATTATCAGAGTGCCTGCACTCTGCACAGTGTTTGGCACACAGTGAGGACTCAGTACATGTTAGCCCTCATTCTCCTTCATCCTCAGCAACAGATTAAAAAAAAAATAGAAAAACTGCAATAGACTTTAGAAATCATCCACTCCAGCAACTTTGAAATATTTTAAAGCCATGGAGAATGTTCTGTAGAAATGAAACTGTGGGCAGAAACACAAACTTGTGAATTAGATCTATGAAAAGCGTTTCTGAAGAAGGTAGGAAGAGCTGGAAGATGAGGGATCCTACCTACCTGGCCCTCCTCCGTCCTTTCCCTCTCCCCAGAACACTCCTGAAAATCATGTCTCTAGAACCCTCAGAATCCCAAGGTTTAGACTCAGACAACCACTCATCTAACCCTGACCTGCCATGTCAAATAACAAGCTGAAAGATGAAATGAGACTCAGGTATGGCTATGTAGCTACAGAAAGACCTAGTCAGACTTGAAAAGTCTCTCTCTCTCTCTTTTTTTTTTTTTTTGACAGAGTCTCGCTCTGTCACCCAGGCTGGAGTGCAGTGGCAGGATCTCGGCTCACTGCAACCACTACCTCCTGGGCTCAAGCGATTCTCCTGCCTCAGCCCCCCGAGTAGCAGGGGCTACAGGCGCGCGCCACCACGCCCAGCTAAATTCTGTATTTTTAGTAGAGACGGAGTTTCACCGTATTGACCAGGATAGTGTCGATCTCCTGACCTCGTGATTCGCCTGCCTCAGCCCCAGCAAAGTGCTGGGATTACAGGCGTGAGCCACAGCGCCTGGCCCAAAATGTCTTTATTACATACCCTTGATCTAGGCACTGGAGAAAAGGAGATCTATAACTCTTCATCTACTTTATGTTCTGAAGTAAAATCAGGGTTTATGCTTTTACCAACAAGCAAAATATTTAGAATTCAGACTCGTCTGAAACATTAGAGATGTTTGAGCATAGTTGATCTAAGATCCACAGAATGTATAAGCTAGTAGCTGAGACTAGACTTCTTCATAGAAAGATGAGTAGGGCATCCCCAGCTTAGAATCAAATATGTGGTCCAGATGGCAGTATAGAATTCAGAAAGTGGTAATAATCTGGAAACAGTGGGGTATATAGGGGATGCTTCATGAAGGGCTTTGTACATAAGGGAGCCCTTGATGGAAAGTTAGAACCTCAGCAGGGGAGAGAGGGATAAACATTCACTAGAGAAGGAACTTTGTGAGCAAAGGTGTACAAAAAAGCATATATGTGGGGAGATACCATGGAGAGATGGTGGACGGGAGGTGGGACTAGATTCCAGCTCCTGACAGAGCAGCATGCGGAAGCTTACACTGTGAATTTTAGCTGCAGATGGACTGCAAGGACGAGCTAGCAATCCCAAGCAATCCCAAGAGGACCCACGGACCCTCTGAAGGAAGGGAGCTGCCCCTGCAGGACCCGGAAGACACCCCAAATACTGCGAGTGCCCCAACTGTGGAAGTGGAAAAGGGAGACCCTCCACTCTTGAACACACCCCCTCCCCGCCCCACTGGAGAAGCTGAAGGTCTGTTTGTGGGAGAAGTTTCTAACTTTATCTGCAGCTGAGTTAAGTTAGAGAGCTGAGCAAAATACAGGGGTAGAGGAAGCAGCAGAAGGGCCTTGGGAGCTCACTGGGTCCCCAGGCAGCCCATTCCTGCCGGACACCACAGGCATCCATTGGGAGGGTGGCCAGAGGAGCAGAGGGTAAAACTCCACAGGGAGAAGGAATTCTGTAGCTGAACTCTGTAACACTTTGAACAGGGTGTGAAGCCTCCTGGCCAGAACTCCAGGGAGGGTGCGATTCAGGAGGGCAGACTTCACAGGAGGTGAGGGGGGGGGGGGAGAATAAAGCCGTTTCCTCTAGCTACTGGGAGGCAGATAGCCTCCGGCAAGTTTTCAAGCCCCTTTGGCACTCCACCAGGAAACAGGCTGGGCTGTTGTGGGCGGGGGGTGGGGGGTGGGGGCACGGTGGGAGTGAGACTGGCCTTTCAGTTTGCATGGGAACTGGGTGAGGCCTGTGACTGCTGGCTTTTCCCCAGTTTGCTGACAACCTGCATGACTCAGCAGAGGCAGCCATAATCCTCTTAGGTACACAACTCCAGTGACCTGAGAATCTCACTCCCATCCCCAACAGCAACTGCAGCAAGACCTACCCAAGGAGAGTCTGAGCTCAGACACGCCCAGCCCCCACCACCACCTGATGGTCCTTCCCTATCCACCCTGGTAGTGGAAGCCAAAGGGAGTATAATCTTGGGAGTTCTAGGGCCCCGCCCACCACTGGTCCCTCTCCACACTACTATAGCTGATGCTTTCTGGAAAGCACCACCTCTTAGCAGGAGGCCAATCAGCACAAAAATAGAGCAACAGACTCCCTAACACGTAAGGACTCACATAAACTTAAAGTAAAAGGGTGGAAAAAGACTTAAATGCAAATGGACACCAAAAGTCAGCAGGGGTAGCTATTCTCATATCAGACAAAACAAACTTTAAAGCAATAGCGGAGAAAAGAGACAAAGAGAAACATTATATAATGGTAAAAGAGGCCTTGTCCAACAGGAAAACATCACAGTCCTAAACATATATGACCTAACACTGTAGTTCCCAAATTTATAAAACAATTACTAACAGACCTCAGAAATGAGATAGACAGCAACACAATAATAGTCGGGGACTTCAATACTCCACTGACAGCACTAGGCAGGTCATCAAGACAGAAAGTCAACAAAGAAACAATGGATTTAAACTATACCTTGGAACAAATAGACTTAAGAGATATATATAGAACATTTCATCCAACAACCACAGAATACACATTCTTATTCAACAGGGCATGGAACTTTCTCCAAGATAGACCATGTGATAGGCCATAAAATAAGCCTCAATAAATTTTAAAAAATTGAAATGATATCGAGCACTGTCTCAGACCACAGTGAAGTAAAACTGGAAATCAACTCCAAAAGGAACCTTCAAAACCATGCAAATACATGGAAATTAAATAACCTGATCCTGAATGAGCATTGGGTCAAAAGCAAAATGAAGATGGAAATTAAAAAATTCTTTGAACTGAATGACAATAATGATACAACCTATCAAAATCTCTGGGATGCAGCAAAGGCAGTGCTAAGAGGAAAGTTCATAGCCCTAAACGCCTACATCAAAAAGTCTGAAAGAGCACAAACAGACAATCTAAGGTCACACCTTAAGGAACTAGAGAAACAAGAACAAACCAAACCCAAACCCAGCAGAGGAGAGGAAATAACCAAGATGAGAGCAGAACTAAATGAAATTGAAACAAGAAAAAAATACAAAAGACAAATGAAACAAAAAGCTGGTTCTTTGAAAAAATAAATAAAATTGATAGACCATTAGCAAGATTAACCAAGAAAAGACGAGAGAAAATCCAAATAACCTCACTAAGAAATGAAACAGGCGATACTACAACTGACACCACTGCAATACAAAAGGTCATTCAAGGCTACTAGGAACACCTTTACGCACATAAACTAGAAAACCTAGAAGAGATAGGTAAATTCCTGGGAAAACACAACCCTCCTAGCTTAAATCAGGAAGAATTAGATACCCTGAACAGACTAATAACAAGCAGCGAGATTGAAATGGTAATTTAAAAATTACCAACAAAGAAAGTCCAGGACCAGACGGATTCACAGCAGAATTCTACCAGACGTTCAAAGAAGAATTGGTACCAATACTTTTGACACTATTTCAAAACACAGAGAAAAAAGGAACCCTGCCTCATTCATTCTATGAAGCCAGCATCACCCTAATACCAAAACCAGGAAAGGACATAACCAAAAAAGAAAACTACAGACCTATATCCTTGATGAACTTAGATGCTAAAATCCTTAACAAAATACTAGCTAACCGAGTCCAACAACATATCAAAAAGATAGTCCACCTTGATCAAGTTGGCTTCAAACCAGGGATGCAGGGATGGTTTAACTTATGCAAGTCAATAAATGTGGTACACTGCATAAACAGAATTAAAAACAGAAATCACATGATCATCTCAATGGATGCAGAAAAAGCATTTGACAAAATCCAGCATCCCTTTATGATTAAAACTCTCAGCAAAATCAGCATACAAGGGACCTACCTTAACGTAATAAAAAACATCTATGACAAACCCACAGCCGACGTAATGCTGAATGGGGAAAAGTTGAAAGCATTCACTCTGAGAACTGGAATAAGAGAAGGATGCCCACTCCCATCACTCCTCTTCAACATAGCACTGGAAGTCCTAGCCAGAGCAATCAGACAAGAGAAAGAAATAAAGGGCATCCAAATTGGTAAAGAGGAAGTCAAAATGTCACTGTTTGCTGACCATGTGATCATTTACCCTGGAAACCTTAAGGTCTCCTCTAGAAATCTCCTAGAACTGATAAAAGAATTCAACAGTTTCCAAATACAAGATTAATGTACACAACTCAGTAGCTCTTCTATACATCAACAGCAACCAAGCAGAGAATCAAATCAAGAACTCAATTCCTAAAAGGTAGATACTTAGGAATATACCCAACAAAGGGGTCGAAAGATCTCTACAAGGAAAACTACAAAATACTGCTGAAAGAAATCATAGATGACACAAACAAATGGAAATACATCCCATGCTCATGGATGGGTAGAATCAATATTGAGAAAATGACCATACTGCCAAAAGCAATCTACAAATTCAATGCAACCCCATCAGAATACCACCATCATTCTTCACAGAATTAGAAAAACCAGTTCTAAAATTTATATGGAAACAAAAAAAGAGCCCACATAGCCAAAGCAAACTAAGCAAAAAGAACAAATGTGGAGACATCACACTACCTGATTTCAAAGTATCCTATAAGGCCATAGTCACCAAAATGGCATGATACTGCTACAAAAATAGGCACATAGACTAATGGGAAAGAATGGAGAACCCAGAGATAAACCCAAATACTTACAGCCAACTGATCTTCGACAAAGCAAACAAAAACATAAAGTGGGGAAAGGATACCCTTTTCAACAAACGGTGCTGGGATAATTGGCTAGCCACATGTAGGAGGATGAATCTGGATCCTCATCTCTCACCTTATACAAAAATCAACTCAAGATGGATTAAGGACTTAAACCTAAGACCTGGAACTACAGAAATTCAAGTAGATAACATTGAAAAACCCCTTCTAGACATTGGCTTAGGCAAGGATTTCATGACCAAGAACCCAAAAACAAATGCAATAAAGACAAAGATAAATTACTGGGACCTAATTAAATTAAAGAGCTTTTGCACAGCAAAAGGAACAGTCATCAGAGTAAACAGACAACCCACAGAGTGGGAGAAATCTTCACAATCTATACATCTGAAAAAGGACTAATATCCAGAATCTACAATGAACACAAACAAATCAGTAAGAAAAAAACAAACAATCCCATCAAAAAGTGGGCTAAGGATATGAATAGACAGTTCTCAAAAGAAGATATACAAATGGCCAACAAACATATGAAAACATGCTCAACATCACTAATGATCAGGGAAATCAAATCAAAACCACAATGTGATACCACCTTACTCCTGCAAGAGTGGCCATAATCAAAAAAATTTTAAAAAGTAGATGTTGGTGTGGATGCAGTCAACAGGGAACCCTTCTCCACTGCTGGCGGGAATGTAAATTAGTACAGCCACTATGGAAAACAGTGTGGAGATTCCTTAAAGAACTAAAAGTAGAACTACCATTTGACCCAGCAATCCTATTACTGGATATCTATCCAGAGGAAAAGAAGTCATTATTCGAGAAAGATACTTGCACACGCATGTTTATAGCAGCACAATTCACAAATGCAAAATCATGGAACTAACCCAAATGCCCATCAGTCAATGAGTGGATAAAGAAACTGTGATATACATATATATAATGGAATACTGCACGGCTATAAAAAGGAATGAATTAACAGCATTTACAGTGACCTGGATGAGATTGGAGACTATTATTGTAAGTGACGTAATGGAAAACCAAACATCATATGTTCTCACTGATATGTGGGAGCTACGCTATGAGAAAGCAAAGGCATAAGAATGGTACAATGGACTTTGGGGACTTGGAAGGAAGATAGGGAGTGGGGCAAGGGATAAAAGACTACAAATATGGTACAGTGTATACTGCTGGGGTTATGGGTGCACCAAAATCTCACAAATCACCACTAAAGGGCTTACTCATGTAACTACATACCACCTATACCCCAATAACTTATGGAAAAATAAAAATAAAATACAAGATAATCGCTCTGGGATTTGTCTCTCTCTATGTATATCATATGTGCGTATATGTATATCTTATTGAGCCAGAAGTTCAAAGTCACACTAAGCTAAAAACAAACAAACAAAACAAAACACCAGAATACATGTGGGTAGTTGAAGAAAGAATGGCTTCTTAACCAGTATGGTAGATGATGAGAATTCTAACAGAGAAGGCTGGGGAAAGTGATGGACCTTATCAAATGGGGCACTCCTGGAGATTCTAAGCATGGAGAAGCTGATATGCAGAGAGTGATGCTCCAGGGAGATTCATCAAGTTCTAAGTATAGGATGAAGGGAGTATATTAGTCCTCTCTAGCATTGCTGCAAAGAAATGCTTGAGACTGGGTAATTTAAAAGGAAAAGAGGTTTAATTGGTTCATGCTTCCACAGGCTGTACAGGAAGCATGGCTGGGAGGCCCCAGGAAACTTACAATCATGGCAGAAGGCAAAGGGGAAGCAGTTACATTTTACATGGCCAGAGCAGGAAGGAGAGAGAAGGGGGAAGTGCTACATACTTTTAAAGAACCAGATCTCATAATAACTCACACAGTATCACCCAGAATAGCACCAAGACAGTAGTGCTAAACCATTCATGAAGGACCAAATACCACCTGTACCCCAATAACATAGATCCAATCACCTCCCACTAGGCCCCTCCTCCAACACTGGGGATTAATTACATTTTGACATGATATTTCAGTGGGGACACAGATCCAAACCATATCAGGATGGAGCCAGGGAAATCAATCAGGAGGCAGTTACAGTAGTTCAGACACAACATCAGGAAGAATTAAACTTGGGGGGTGGCAGTGAAATGAGAAAGAAAGGGGAGGGTGAAGAACTCCACAAGGGAAGAAACAACCAGCTTCAATGACTCAGCAGATGGTCATGGAGAGGAGAAAGAGATAAGGGTGAAGGCAAAATATAACTCTTACCATTTATGAATGCTTTAGAATCAAAAGACTTAAGTCCTTTATAAATGATTCAGCATTTGATTTTTTCCTTAGATTGGCTCAAATTTTACCTCTCAGGTCATAAAATTTTAAAGCCCTATGCATTTGGAGGTCTGGTTCAGGATGAAGAATCTTAGGCTGGGAGTCGGAAAACCCAGCTCTGACCCATCTTTTCTTGCTGTGTGACCTTGGACAGGTAACATCTTCTCTGAGACACAGTTTTCTCCAAATGGAGTCGACAATGTATGCCCTGAGTCTTGCCCAGGCTTGTGGTGAGGAGCAAAAGGATAAAAGGACAGAGCGTGCTTGGTAGATAAATGTACTGATAGGAAACACAAAGAATGTCCATGACCATTTATTTATTTCTAAATCACTCATTAAGCTTTGCTAGTTCTTGTTGTGTTTACTATTATGAATGAACGTTAGGTGTTGCATCCCACCTTCTATTTGAAAGACCATTCTTGGCAAATGTTCAAAATAACATTTATGAGTTAATAACAGAGTTAAGTTATTCCCTTCAGGATTAGATACATTATGCTAAAAAATAAATTCAGGGGCTTCAAAACAACAAAGGTTTACCTCCTGGTCACATTATATGTTCATTGCAAGGTTTCCTTCTTGCAATCACTCAGGGCCTCAGGTTTATGGAGCAGCCACCATCTCCCACGTTGGGTCACCGTAAGGGAGGAAATGCTGCTCTGAGCATCTCACGCCTGTAATTGAATGCTCAACCGAAGTGACATGACTCACTTCCGCTCACATCTGATTGGCCAGAGCTGACCACATGGCCCTCTCCCAACCTCGCGGAACAAGGGAGGGCCATTCTACTGTGGGCCTGGAAGGCAGAGAACTAGAAGTTTTTAGAGGGCAGCATTTTCAATAACCACATGCACCCTCCGTGGATTTGCAGTGGTAGAGCATGTTGACTCTGGTCATACTGACGGAGGCCACCTTTATTTGCGTTGTGTAACAGACTTTCATGGAGCACCACCTACATGTCAGGAATGATGCCCAGCATGGGAGATGCAAAGTCATAGATGAGCTCTTGGTCCTAAAATGCCACACAAGAAATATGCACTGGATGTTCTGTGAGCTTCAACCAGCCACTTCATCTAGCCCGACGAAAGGGAAATCGATTCCTGGAGGTGGTGAGTCCTACAGGAGCAGTCGAGCATGCAGAGGCTGGGAAAGAAAGGTGTTCTGGGCAATCAGGACAGCATGAGCCAGCCAAGGCATGGGTGATGCCAGCTCTGCATGTGTGGGACCCTCCAAACAGTATTTGCTGCTGGAGCATCAAATGGGAGGTGAGATGGTCAAGAAGAGTGAACCTGGGTGGAAGGAGAACTGGTTAGGAGGTAGTGATGGCATCCAGGGAAGAGAGGGTGAGTCCTGTTAGTGGGCAGTGAAGGAGATGGAGGAAGGGGGCCAGGCTCCAGAAACCATGAAATGCTGCCGTCAGCTCTGAGCTCCCCGAGAAGCAGCAGAGCAGAGAGGGAGGGAATAACATGCAGCCAGAAGGACAGACCTGGATGCTGTGTGCACCTGCTTAGAAGCCACAACTCTTTGGTGTAAGCCCTGCTTCCCCGCTTCATGGCTGTGTTACCCTGCACAAGTTATTTGCCTTCTCTGTGCTTTAGTGTCCCCATCTCCAAAATAGGGATAATAATAGAAAACGCGTAAGTCTGAGGTTATGTGTATTAATACGTACAAAGGACAGGGACTGTGGCATCTGACTGGGTTAAAGAAGTGTGGACTATCTTTTGTAGCCTCTGCAGGGGTTCCTGCCTCTCCCAGCCAGGCCGAGCCTGCTCTGCCAGCTGAAATGTCAACATGGGCGGTTCCTGTCTGAAGTCCCCACAGACAAAGGACGCTTTGCACCCAGGGGACCTGAGCAGTGTCCTTTTCTGTTTGTCTCACAGAGGCCTTCCTTTTCTGGCCGCAGCTGACCCGAGGGTGGGCGGACCCCGCAGCAGGCTCTGCTGCTGAGTCATCCTGCCTGGCCTGCCTGGCTGGAGTGACCTAGCAGGAGAAGCTGACTCCCCTGCAGGCTGAATCTGTCCTGGGGGTGGGGTGGGGAGGGTGGTAACATTTTATTTAGGGGGATCAAAAAGCCTCGGGATGAAACAATGGTGGGTTTTTTTATGGGTATGGTGGGCTGTTTGCCAAAGCTTGGCCTGCCAAAGAGTGCTGGTAAAGGAGGGACTGTTGTCACTGGGCTTTTGGCCATGAATTTGCATCCTAGCAGGAGGCAGGAGGCAGCAGCCTAGGAAGGCCTGGTCTTATTTTTATCGCGTAAGAATGAGGTACCCTTTGGGAGAGATGCTGAGAGTCTGTTTCACTTCCACAGCTACGCATGCTGAGTAATAATGATTGCTGACTTTTTTGATCACTTGATGTCTGCTAGGCTCTCTACTAAGCTTCAAAGCATTCTCTCATTCAGTCCTTACCAGCTTGTGAACTAGGTTCTATTCTTATTTCTATTTAACCCGTGAGGGAACCGACTTTCAGAGAGGTTAAGTCAGTTGTGTGAGGTCACACAGCAGTAGGTGGCAGAGCAGGCAGTCTGATGCCGGGGCACAATCTCTCGATGGGTACACCTCGCAGGTGGCTGTAGGAGTGATTGGGGCGTGTGCAGCAGGGAGTCTCACATGCTGTGGGTGTACAAGAAATGACCTCCATCCCTTTTATCACTGTTATTTATTCCTTCAAAGCAAACAAACAGCAACCATTCAACATGGCCATGTGATTTTGGAGGGATGATTTTGGTCCTGCTTGAGGATTTGTCTTGTGCCTTGGTTCCACATCACTAGGACACAGGCAGTCTGTACACAGAGACCTCAGGAACGTGACAGCCCGGCCCCCTGCTTCTATTGCTTTCAGACTGTCTTGGGCTGACCTTGTTTAGTAGCAGGATGGCCTTCACTCTCCATATCTTTATTTCATGGTTCAGGACTCAAGTGTGTAGGTTGTAGAAATTTTACAAATTCCAGACAGGCTTACCACATTTAAAATACCACTGACGAGTGTGTAACGCCTACCTTTTTAACTCCATGTAGGTCAGATACATAGTACTCTCAGAGAGCAAGAACTTTCCTAAAGCAACTCAGAACTGGGCCATTTTGCTTGCTTGCTGGTGGCCTGATAATACCAGGGCTTCTCGGTGTTGCTAAGAGTTTCCAAGGAGAGAGATTTGCTTCCCTCCCATTTTCCCCTTCCAGGGCACCAGAACGAGCCCGCTGCTGGAGCCCAGGACACATTCTTCACTTGGTCACCATCAAAATCAAATTACCAAGTACGCAGGTGCTGACGAAGCCTGTCACTACACAAAATTAATTATTTTAAAAAAGGTAAATGACCCAGATTCCTGTGGTGTGTCTTTTTGGGGCCCAGGAAATGCCCTTCCCCCCTCAAGTGAATTGGAGGTGCCTCAGATGATGTCAGCGCTCACTCTGCAGTGACAGAGGTATGGGTTGGCAGGATCTGCAGCATGAGCCTGGGCTCCGGCTGCCATTTGGGCTCCTGTCGGTGTCACCGTGGAGACCATTAATCTTCAACTTACAGCTGAGCCTTTTCGGGGCATTGAGTTTTCTTGTTCTGTTTTGTTCAGCATGGCATTCAAGATTCCTTCACAGAAATCTGTGTCGGAGCAGGAAAATGCTATGTGAATTATGTCCTCCTGAAGTCACCATCTGGCCAATATTCATCTTGCTTAGTGAAATATCAAGGATATCCTTCGGCACAGATGCTGCGGGGCAAGAACATAGCACACAAGTGACCGCAGTCATAAACCAACACGCAATCAAGTGTAATTAATGCACCTGGTGCCCACTTCAGAGTCAATCCCGCAGTTGCACACGGGTTGGCTTTTCCTTTTCATATGTGGCTTTTTGTTGTCAGGTTTTTATTTTTTTCTTCCCTTTTGGGGTGGGGATAGATGTTTGCAGTTTGAATTGGCCCTGGCATTTTCAGCAGTAAATAAGCCACCATCATGGAGATGGTGAAAATGGGAGTGTTTGTATGTGTTCAAGAAACTGCATCACATGCAACCAGTTCAATACTGAGCAGCATTCTGTGCCTTGAAAAGGCCATTGTCCCGTGTGTCTGGAATCCGTTCCTCTGTTGACACTCACTGGCTTTTGAAGGCCAGGCCCAGATACTGGCCTCCAAGTGCTTTTGTGCCTGATGGAAGAAGTGAAGGGATCCAAAACTTGGAAAAATAAAAGATAAAAACACAAAACAGCCCACCATGACTTCTCTATCAGCAGGATTTCATAGTCTCCTTCCTCTTTTTCCACACTGGCCTTGCCCTGGTGGTGTTTTAAAGTGGTGATGGGAGATGCCTCACTGGAACTGAAACTCTGTAAGCTGTGAATGCTTTCTTTGGATGGAGACCTGGGGGTTAACAAGTGGGCCAAAGGTGGGGAGCAGAAGTTGCAGAAGAGAAACAGTGATATGAGGGCTCCCTATAATCCAAGAGCCATGTAAGTAAGGTGTGGAGATATGGGAGGCAGGGGGGCCTTTACCTGGGGTTCAGGGACACATAAAGAAAGTGACCTGGGCTCACTTGCAGTGTTTCTGCTGTGCATAGAGGAGAGGAAGGATGCTCCTACAGTGCCCTTGCTATGGGCAGTGCAGCCTGAGTGCATATGGCAGCTGTGAGCTCATCCTCCTGTGTCACTTCTACACAGAAATAGCAAAATTGCAGTTAGCAATTAAAGGTTTCAAAGGCCCCTGAGTGTCGTTAGGGGCTTGTCAATGCCTTTCTCCGAGCTGCAGGATGAATGGCTCCCAATTGTCTCCTATCAAATTAAAGCTCCTTATCATAGGCTGTAGCATCCTCTGCTAATTGGTGCCTGCTTACCTAATTCATCTTTCATTCTGAAGCACCTTGTCCCATCATCTGAGAGCCATCTTCCAAGTCTTCTAATTGCCAGCTCTCTTCAAATCAATTCCATTCAACAGATGTGCACTGGATTTCTACTCAGAGCCAGGCCCTGATAGCAGGGGAGGCAGTTAGGTAAATGAATCAGAGAGCGTCGGCATTATACTGTAGAAAGCCTTTGTAGTGTCTGAAAGAGGAGGCAATAATTTGAGTCTTGTTCCAAACTTAGGAGCTAAATAATCTTGCTTAAACTCTCCAAGCCTCTGTTCAAGAAGCTTGGGGGTAAATGGGGATAATAATGCAGAGTTGCTGTAAGAATTGAATGAGATTGTATCTATCTATTTGTCTGTCTATCTATCTATCTATCTATCTATCTATCTATCTATCTATCTATATTTGACATACATATTTCACAAATGTATATTTCAGATATATACCAATATTGTATATATAAAGCCCGAAGAACCCATCGTTATTTTTACTGGAATGCAGCTAGGGTCATGAGGGAGGAGTAGTCATCTCTGCCTACAAAGGTCTGCAAAGGTTTTGTGGAGGAAAAGAGACGTGAGGCAAGCTTTTCTTCTTCCAGTAGACATGAGAAGAAAGGGCAGTTCAAGTGCAGGTAACGAGATGTGAAATCAGGGAGACAGGAAACAGCCAGGACATTTCAGAAAGGGCAAGTACACCTAGAGCCCTGGTTTCCATGGGGGCGGGGAGGGATGCCAGTGGTGGGAGATGGCCCTAGAGAGGCAGTTGGTGTCTGCAGTGATGTCTCCAGACCTTCAGGGTGTTGTGTGATTTCCACCCTCCTTCTCAGCACTTCTCAGCTTCTGCTTCCCATTTAGTCTTACCTTCCCATGCAGCCCTTGGCACCACTGAGAGTGGTTAAACAGCATCTGTCACTTTGCCTGTGCTCAGCTTGGAAAATCCTCCAGTATGGGGACCTCATGGAAGATTTCCCTCACAACCACGCTTTCCCAATCCTTTGCCTACAGAAGGAGAAAGTGGTATTGCTTTACCAGCTGGAGTGAATGCACAGATATGGAGTAGGACTAGGGAGAATAGGCCGAGGGATGGGTGAACAGAACCCAGATAGAGATCTGACACCCTTTCCTGGTGACCTCAAATGAATCAGTAGCCTCTTTGATCTGAACTTTTTGTATCCTCAGCACAAGGGCCTCATGTTCCTGAGGAGGTTCTGAGAAGGAAGGAGGAGGCATGGGGACTTTAAGGGAAGAGTACAGCCTAAAGAGAACTTTGATTTCCCTGATTGTGACTGGGTGGCTGGGAAAAAAAGCAAAAGAGTGTGGCAGGTTTATATTGGCTTGTTTGCCTGGAAGGGCTTGGTGTTCCCACGGCTGCACACCTTTCCTCTCCTTCTCGGCAAACAATGCCCCAGATGGGGCTCTGGTTGCCAGTCAGTGCTTTGATGTCACACTTTGAGCCTGTCTATCAGGAGTATCAGGAGGTGTGTGTGCGGTGGTAGCCAGCATAGCTCTGGTGTTAACCCTCATAAAACCACGGGAGGAGAGAGTCTGGACTCAGCAAGAGATCTTAGGCAAGAGATTGACACTTGCCTAAGTCTCCTTAAAAGTAAGTGACTGGGTCGGGTTGAAATTGAGACCGTTCACACCGAGTTCATGCTCTTTCCACCATTTCACCCGTAAAGCTGTCCATCATGCTCCTGATGCACCAGAGCATGGGTCACTGTAGTGCCAAGAGGGAAGAGCAGGCTGCATCAGGAACTCCATGAGAAACAATCATATGGATTGGAGCTTGCAAGTTTCAAACTTCAAAACTGTGGGGAGGAGACCCAACAAAGGACAGGGAGAGCAGTGGTGAACCCTAGTAAGAAATGGGAGGGAAAGGCTCTGTGTGGAGTTTAAAGTTGGAGGTCTAGCATTTAACTGTAGATCACCAGAAAGAGGAAAACAGGGGCGTTGGAGAGTGGGCATGGCTGGGTTCATGGTTGTGAGGGATCAGTCATTGCTCAGAAAATACTTCAGAAACAGCCACTGAGTGCAAGTGTGAAAGAAACATGAAGCGCTTACTGTGTGCAATGTGAGAAAGAGGAAAAAGCAGGGGTCCTGACTTCAAGAAGAACATGATCTCTCACTCTCTTTAGTTATGTCAGGGAGGGCGCCTGAGCCTGGTCAGTTTAATTCCAGAAAGTCTGACTGGCCACACCCACATCAGAAGTCCTGGTGGGATGCAATAGGCGACTACTTCTTCCCACTGTTTATCTGTCCTCTCGTGCAGAATCAACCTGGGAAGGGCTTCTAGGTGTTCCCCTCTCTCTCGAAGACTCCCTCTTCCCCTCAATAGCTCCTCTGTCTTTGCATCCCAGTGAGGTTGCATCAGACCCTGGAGGTTTCCTGCCTGCCCCCTTTCTCCAGTCCGCAGTAGTGAGGTTGGATCCTCCAAGCTTCAGATCCTCCACAGTCTTCACAGAGCAGCATCCACTGCACAAACAGTGATCTCCCATGTTAATTTCCCGTCTTAGTGCAGAGCTTCACCCTGTTCTTGTGCTCACAGAATCCTGTCAATTAATCTACTATGTTTTGTTGAAGATTTTCTCCCCATGATGGGTGAGAAAGAATGAAGTTGTTGAAAGGCAAAGGAGAACTCAGAAACGCCAAATCTTGAGAAGGGCTTAGCTGAGAAGACATATGATCACTTCTTCCATGAAGCCCTCCTGACCGCCACAGACTGAAGTGATGTTGACCACACTTGTTGGAAAGCTAGGGATCCCGCAAGTGTCTGCTTAATTGAGCACATAGTACATAGCTGTCTAGGATAAGTCTTACAGCGATGGCACTTTGGGACATAGGCATTTTATATCTAGTAATGTGGACATTATTAGAATTCCTAAGTGGGAATCCACTCTCTCCCATTCAGCTGCCGGCCCGAGGCAAATTTCTGGATCTCCCTAAGTCTTAGTTTCTAAGAATATAAAATATACGTAATGAGGATATTTTCTTCACTGGACTATGGTGCACATCAGAAGAGATTATTCATGTAAATAGTACTGGGCCTGTAGTAAATACTCAGTAAGTCTCAGTGATTATTACTTTTCTAGGAGGCAGAGGGGAGAGAGATGGCTTTGTGTAATGGTCAGGAACATGGAGGAGGCTGGACATAAACTCATTTTAGAGGGTGGGGGCAGAGAGCATTGAATACTTACTGTGCATTTGCACCTGGCATGTGCTTGCTGATTTCATCCTCAGCACAAGCCTTCAAGTTTCCCTTTGTCAAGACGAATAGACTGAGCTCAGGGATGTTATGCTCAGGGATGCTCAAGGTCACACGTCTAATTAATTAGACAGCTTGGCCTCAAACTCAAATTTATCTGACCTCAGAGTAAGGCATTTAGGGACAGGCAAAGACCCAGGAGTAGGAAAGCCCCAGGTCATCCAGACTCCTTAATTATAAGAGAAGGAATATGTAAAAGTAGAAAGATAGTGCTGGAAAGGAAAGGCAGGTGGGGCTGGGAGAAGAAGTTCTCCAGTGTCAGGCCAAGGAAGTTGGACTTTCTCCAAAAAATACTAGAATGCCATTTCTGGGGTGGGTACAGAAAGAAAGCTGATGAAAGGGGTGGAAAGGGGTCCAGATTATATGACAGACCATGTCATTGGGAGTTGAAGATCTCAGCAGGAGTGATCAAAGAGAAGTCTTGGTGTTGGCCACTCTCCCCTGTGTGCTCAGAAATACCCGTCCTTTGTCTTGCGTTCAGTGATGCTGTTTGTAGGATTTCCAGCTCACATCTCAGCATCTGAATGTTCTGCAAACAGCAGCCAGGTTCTGTGGGGGAGGGAAGTGCTGCCCACGAGAATACTGTTAAAGGAGCAACTGCTTCATCTGCCTTCTCCGGAGTGCCATGAACTGCGGAATACTGCTGGGCCAGATGCTCCCATCCCAAGCAGCTGTGTCTTGGGATTCAAAGAGGCTCTCCCAGCATTCCCACTAGTTAGCAGCACAACTGTGCACAATCACTTCACCTCTCAGAACTTCATCTCCCTTTTTAACATGGGAAGAAAACAGTAGCCTCTGTTCTAACCATTCTGATGTGAGTATCAAGGAAGCTCATCTTTCTGAAAACTGCAGAATTATTCTCTAAGCCTTCCATTTGCCACCCTGATACCTTCTTCCTCCTTCTCCCATCCAGAAGTATACTTGATAGAATTTAATAATTAGGTTTAGTTCCAGAAACATGTGTAGGCCACCAAAGTAGGCACTGAACATGCAGAAGTGAAGGAGGTGCCATCCTGTCTTTAAACCTTTCTCTCTTTACTAGAAGAATTACAGGTGGGAACATAAATGGCCACAGGTAACTCAGATCCCCTCCAGTACTGGCAAGGTATCACGTGAGCACTTTCAATGCAAGGCACTGACTCCTTTCCTTACGTTTGTTATTTTATTGAATCTATAAAACAAGCCTGCCTTGGAGACTTTAAAACAGAAGCTCATCAAGAGAAATGTGCCCAAGGCCATCCAGATACTGAGTGGCCATCAGAATTCTAATCATGACACCAGACTTCAAAACTTTTCTTTTGCCAACTGCCTCCTTTTTCAAACCGACCTTTTACTTCCCACCCATACGCAGGCGCCTGATTTCAGGGTCTCTCCTTTCTCACAGAAATGATTGAAATAACCAGTGCCCTGGTCTCCCTGCATCTAGCTTACATCTTTCAAATCCATCCACCCCAGGGCCACCAGAGTGGACCTTCTCAAATGCAGGTATAATCATGTCACTGCTGTTTTAAACTCTTGAATGGCTTCCTCAGTCTACAAGATAAGGTCTAAATTCCCTGATGTGCCATGCAGATCCCTTTCTGATCCTACCTTTGCAAACTTTCAATGCCCTCCTGCACCCTCCAGCCAAGCAAACAAGAACACAGACCTAGCCCCACCCATCAAGTCCTCCCTGGGTCCATATGCTGGAATTCCATTTTTTCTTTCATCAATTTAAGAAAACCCTCATGTCTTAAAATCAAAGGTTCCCTCTTATAAAATGCCTCTCTGAACCAACATATGCCCAGCTAACGAACCCATACCTAGTACTCTCTACTATAATTGGGAGTTTTAGTAGAAGAAAGTTGATCTGACCAACAATACCAGGACGTCTCTGACATAACATGGGACAAAGGATGGAGCATTTAACTCCTTGTCGCTGGTAATAGTCTTTGGGAACACGTCACAGATTGGCACTATCTGAGCTGGATTTCAAAGGAAAAATTGGATGCATTTAGGTCATTGTGCCTTGGATTCCAGCCATCACCAGGGAGAATGTCAATATTGAAACCTGTTGAGTATGAAGAAGATAAAGTCCCCCAAATAAACCAGGATCGCGGTGTCTTTTGTTTCTCTAGGTTGGGCTGCGGCGGCTGGTTAGGGCAATGAGCCAGGTGTCCCTTGGCACGTTGACATTTTAAGAGCTCTGGCACCAGTGGCAAGTGTGGGTTAATTTGATATTTACTAAGATTCACTTGCTTTGTAAACATCGAGGTCTGGCTATTGGTGAGGGGACTGTGGACTGTTGACAGCTGTCATCATTTTACTGACTCAGACATCTTTTGTTGCTCTTAGAAAACAAACACCAACCTTCTGACTGCCTTTAGGAACCTGGGACTCTCATAAAACAGCACTATCTGGGACATTGTTCTCTGGGAAACCAGAAACAGGTTCCTTGAGCCCTGACCACATCAGCAAAGAGAACAAAAAAACAATCACTGTCATTATCACCATCGCTGTTGTGATCATCATCATCATCATCATCATCATTATCACGGCATTCTCTGTCTTCTAAGAGCCTCTGTAAGATTGCTAAGAACCATCTTCCGTTTGGTCCCATCTAACTTTAAATGTGCCAAGTAAGGACATCCTCATTCGCAAGAAGATGGTTCTCTGCTTCTGCAATTTATATTTTAATCTTATTACAACCTATCTTTTTGTTTTTTCATTTTTTTTCACTTTTTACATTTCTACCACATAGCTCCTATTTAAATCCATAAATCTTAATCCAAATGAACACTTACTTTGTTGGGATTTATGTATTTTGAGTATGTATAGCCTATAATTATGCCTTCTGTCCCTGAACACATTTTTAGGTCTTACTTTTTTTTTGTTAAAGTCAGCCCCTCTATTCTCTCTTTTTATTTCCAATGCTTCTGCTCCTTTTAGAACGTGAATTTTGTTAGAAGGATTATTACTTCCCTGCCGCTAAGAGTGGATTAGGCCATCTGTCATGAATCCTCACCTGACAAAGAGAATGTTAACAACTACTACTTAGGATGGACTTGGTACTAACCTGGCACTGGATACGATTTCTGACCTAAATTTATTGTTTCACTGATTCTTACAATGGCCCTGAAGGTCTGGGGTTATTACTGTTCCCAACCTACAGGTGTAGGGATTAGGCTCAAGGGGGTTGAATGACATGTTGAAGATCAGAGAGTTGGTGAATGATAGAATCCGCCTGCCTCTGATCCAAAGTCCAATGTCCCACACAGCCTTTCACTTTGAGCTTCCACTGACATTACTTTTTATTTCTCCTTCTTTAAAAATTACTTTAAATATAGAAAATAAGATCTGGCGCTTGGACACAGGAAAGGGAACATCACACACCGGGTCCTATTGTGGGGAGTGTGGAGAGGGGAGGGACAGCATTAGGAGATATACCTAATCTAAATGACGAGTTAATGGGTGCAGCACATCAACATGGCACATGTATACATATGTAACAAACTTGCACGTTGTGCACTTGTACCCTAGAACTTAAAGTATAATTAAAAAAAAAAAAGAAAATAAGATCTGGGAGTCAGAAAATACTGGACACCCTACAATTCTTTAGGGCTCCCAGCAGGGGTGAAATTCCAGGGGTGGTTAAATCTGTTTGAATTCATTTTTAGGAGTTACAATTTGACAAGAAGCTCTAACAACACACTCCACTGGCAGCCAGGACTGCAGCAGCCTTGCCTGTCTGCCATGATCTTACTTTGTTCCTCTCCGTTTTCCTGGCGTGGTTTGTCCTTTATAAACCAGCCTCATCTGGGAATAGTGTGCATTTGGTTAATTACCTTTGCAGAGCCAGCAGATGGTGCAGAAAGCACTGCATTGTCGGAGGACCTAAGCCAAAAAAGAGAAGAGAGAGAGAGGGTGGCATCTGTTTATTTGTTTAATTTCTTCAAGAGGAAATGGTGGGTATAAAAATAAAACTAGTCATCACTAGGCATCTCAAAGTGAGGAACACTTTTACCGTCACATAACAATGGTTTAAAATAAAATTCTATTTCAGTCCCCAAAGCTTTGGAAATGTGAAGAAGTATCTGAAACCTGGAACTGGCCGTGCTGGCTCAGTGAGGGTCCATTGGCCAATCCTGAACACCGGCCAAGTTTACCTGTCAGATGCTGTGCCCCAGACCTAGGCATGGAAAACCAGCCAGCAAAGCAGGTTCCCCATAGAAGCCCCCACCATCACCTTCTTCTCCATTTAGCCAAAGACCAGGTTAGTTTCTAATTAACAGGGTTTAATAGCCTCTCTTTCTACAGTTTTGATGGTAGGTGTCCCACATGTAATCTATACCACTGTCCTTGGAATCAGAGAATATTCCAGATGAAAGGACCCTTAAAACCATTGCAGTCAAACCCCCTCATTTCAGAGAGTAGGACACTGGGACCCAGAGCAGAGAAGGGCTTTACCGAAGTCACCAAGCCTGTTAGTGGCAGAGCCAGAATTAGAAGTGAAGTTCCCTTATCTCTCAGCTTGCCGCCTCACCCCTGCTATGCCAGGTAATCAGAAGAGGGAGAGGCAGGGAAAGTTTGGAGAGATTCCAGATGGCTCCGTGAGCAAAGTCTTAGAAAAACTGCCTGCTGCAGAAAGGAGCTAAATGATCAAACCACCGAGGTAGCAGGCACATGACTTGAGAAACAAGAAATAGTCCAGAGTAATTAGAATACTGGGTGTCCGAGACAGGGCAAGACAGATTGTGGGGACTTGATTGTGAAGGGCTTTGTCATCAAGAAAATGCAGCACCAAAGATGTAAGTAGGAAACAGTTACGTCTCGGCCTGTGCCCAAGATGGTGGTAATGTGAGGATGGGTTGATGAGGGAGATTAGGAGGGGGAGGTCACCCAGGAGCTAGATGAGAAGTGTCCAAATCAATCTGGTGGTAATGGAAATAAAGAGGTTTCATCTCCCTTCACTCCACAGGAATGTCTCTGTTCAAGGTCACTAATGCTCTTGGGCTTGCCAGATCCAATGGCTACTTCTCTGACCTTACATTTCTTCATATAATCAACCACTATGTTTTTCAGATACTTCATAAGGCAGGCGGGGGTGGAGGTGGGTGTAGAGAGCTGTGCTTAAAAATAAGAAATGGATGGCCAGACGTGGTGGCTCACGCCTGTAATCCCAACACTTTGGGAGGCCAGGGTGGGCAGATCATGAGGTCAGGAGATCGAGACCATCCTGGCTAACATGGTGAAACCCCATCTCTACTAAAAATACAAAAAAAAAATTAGCTGGGCGTGGTGGTGGGCGCCTGTAGTCCCAGCTTCTTGGGAGGGTAAGACAGGAGAATGGCCTGAACCCGGGAGGCAGAGCTTGCAGTGAGCGGAGATTGTGCCACTGCACTCCAGCCTGGGCGACAGAGTG
>NW_012102710.1:1657304-1713415 GCF_000951045.1 Mandrillus leucophaeus
CCAGCCTGGGCGACAGAGTGAGACTCCATCTAAAAAAAAAAAAAAAGAAAGAAAGAAATGGAAATCTCCTTGGAGAGAGGAAGACAACTCCCTTCAGGATCCAGCCCCTCCCTAGCAAGGAGCTCCCACTGGGTCAAACCACACAGGGAGCAGCCCCAGTCCAGGACAAGCAGGGCAAAAGAGAAGTCCTATATTTGGGTTCAAACACTGAATTGAAAATATAGCACTTAGGACATATGTGATCTGTTCTAGCTACAGACATGTTTTTCATCATCAACAGGTAAAAGTCAAAATACCTTAGCAAGCAGGTAAACTTCTATGACTTTTTTCTACTTTCCATTCTTAACTCCATCATTATCTTTCTTCTGAATAAACTGAGCTTGCAACAAACCAATGATTTAGAAAGCTAACAAAATGTTATACAATCTCACAGAAGTTTAAGTTCCAGATCAAGGGAAGTGATAGGCCTGCATTCCTCTGCATTGATTTGACCATATCTGGAGTTCGTTCTCTGCCCAGTTCTGGCCTTACATTTGCAAAGAGACAATTACAAGATGGAGAAATAACCCAGCATGGGAAGCCCATCAACAAATCTAATGTGTGCCTGTGAGGCCTAGATACATTTTGCTCCGTGAAATCTTTATGCTCCCTCAATAACTGTTTTCCAGTGTTTGAAGGACTATATGTTGACAATAAAGCAGGTTGATTTCAGAAGAAAAACTTCTAGCCAATAGGTAAATCATCCATGAAGTTGAATTTAGCTTCACGTAAACACTGATCTTCAAAGGGATTGACTGCTGAGAGGGACAGCTGCTTTCTGTACCTGGAAGTGTTCATGCATATGCCTCATGGCCACCTGCAGAGACCAGAGAGCTGTGGGTCCTGTTCATGGAAGAGTCTAAATTATTTGAAATGTAGTCTTCTCTTAGTGACCGTCAACAGGTCCCAGAATTTCTTAGAGATGTCCAGTAGGCTGAAAAGAACTGGGGTTGCCAGGAGTCGGGAAATAAGAGAGAGAATGGTAAGAGGAATATGAGTTTAACATGAGACAGAACTCTAGAAACTGTTAAAGGGGCTTCCCAGAACTTCGATTTCCTCTTTCTTGCCCAATGATACACTCTCCTCACCCTCTATTTTCCCCACTTTCAAAATACTTCTTCAAGAAAGGATAATGTTAATTTATACTAACATGTAAATGGCTTCTTAGAATCCACAATCTTCTCTTCCCAGAGTCATTTTGCCTACTTCTAAGGGATAAAATCTAAAGCTAATGAATTGACTGTATTAGGCAGTTGCATGGAGAAATGAAGAAACCAGCGGTTAGGATTTGGGTTACGGTTGCCAAGTATTGACTGCAAGTAACAGAAATTACCTCCAACTAACTTTAGCACAAAATGAATCTGTTTGAAGAACACAGGTAATATGGTTTGGATCTTTGTCTCCTCAAAATCTCCTGTTGACATATTCCCAGTGTTGGAGGTGAGGTTTGGTTGGAGGTGATTGAACCCTGGGGAAAAATCCCTCATGCATGGTTTAGCACCATCCCTGTGGTGATAAGTGAGTTCTCGCTCAGTTAGTTCTTGTTGTTTAAAATAGTCTGGGACCTCTCTCTTACCCCTCTTTTACTCCTGCTCTCACCATGTGATATTCCCAATGTACCTTCAACTTCTACCATGATGGTAAGCTCCCTGAGCAGATGCCAGCACCATGCATCTTGTACAGCCTGCAGAACCAAGAGCCAAATAAACCTCTGTTCTTTATAAATTACCCAGCCTCAGATGTTTCTTTATAGCAATGCAAAAATGGCCAAACACAACAAGGGAATCCCACAGAAGTAAGGAATCAACAACTAAGATTCAGGAAAGACATGAACCATGTAGCTCCGGGGGCCTTGGAAGTAAGGATAGGTGAAACTTCTCTCCTGCAACTGTGACCACAGTACGCAGCTCTACTGTCCATTTTTGCCACATCTGTGTGCCTCAATATTCAAATTACCAAGAGAGAAAAATGGCCAATCTTGGATCATGTGATCCCTTGGAAGCTAGGAGAGATCTGTTGCCAGGTGCAGAGACATAATCAGATATAGGAAAAGGCATAAATGCAGGACTAAGGACATCTGAGTAGCCTGAAATCACATCACATAAATAGTCTTGTGAGTGACCTCACATCACCACCATGCTCACAGACACCTGGGTGGCTCCCAGTTGCTAACAGGTGAAGTCCAAGTTCTATAGCAAGGTATCTGCAGTCTGTGTGCCCTTGCCCTGGACCACTTTACTCACCTGGTGACTGCAGTGTGTCCCTCTGAGTGACCCTCCTGCTGCTGTGGACCTGTCAGTGACCGTAGTGCTCTTGTTCTCTGTAGTATCATTCCCAACCTTGCTGATTTCCTGTTCACCCTCACAGATAATAGGGCCAAGGTAACTGGCCTCATCCACAAAGCCTCTATCCTCTCTCTGGTATTTTTACTGACTTCAATTTTTTTTGAGGTTTATTGTTTTATTGAGCTTGTTTCCTGTGAGTACATGAAATCTTTGGTGGAATGAGGCAGGATATAAACAATTCCCACCTTTTAGAGATGGGGCAGAAGTTACAGTAGATTTGAAGAACCATGTTTCCTTTCTCCTCTCTCCATTTCCAGGTAGCCTCGCAATGCCTGGCACGTAGGAGGTGCACGGTGCGTATCCACTTGATAACCTACTGAGGATTGCAGACTTTTAGTCCACACAACCAACAACCAAAGCCAGATCCAGCTTGTGACGCCTGAGGCTTGTATAGCTTGGGAGGTTCTCTGGGGAAAAAAAGTACTAAGATGTCGTACTTTTGCAATTTCTGCAAAAATAGATGACATGAGGAATATCTTTTAAGGGGACCATGCAAGAGAGTAGCCTGAGGCAGACGTTTCTTACCTTCAGGGGAAATCCTCCTCTGCACATGACCAGCCAGGCCTCCAGGTGAGTGGTATTCGTATCATTTCACAGAAGAGAAATAGATGAAGAGAAGGTTTAACCTTCATCTAGTCATTACCATGTGCCATTTAATCCACACAACACTGTGAAGGAGGATGTATTAGTTCCTCATAGCTGCCATAACAAGTGATCACAGACATGGTGGCTTAAAGGAACAGGAATGTATTCTCTCACAATTCTAGAGATCAGGAATTCAAAATCAAGGTGTTGATGGGGACATTTGCCCTATGGAGGCTCTAGGGAGAATCTGTTTACCCTCAGTCTCCTTTACTCATTTACTTGACTTGCAAGAACCATCAGAGTAATGAAGTTTATACCCTCTGCATAAACAGATGGTGGCAGAACTGAGTTAAAGATCTTGCACAACTTCAAGACCCCACCTAGGAAGTCTTTCTTGGAGGATTTACTTAGAAGTCTTACTGCTTGGAAGTCTCTCCAAGGCTCATGCGACTGTCTTTCTCTTCTGCACTTTTGTATCCCTTTATTACCCATGCCAGTATCTTTGACCTTGACCTTAAGCTATTTGTAATACTGATTACACTCTCATCATAAGGAACTAACAGCTTCTGGCTTTAGTGTTTACATTTTTCACTGTGGGTCAGGTTTCTGGAAACTGTGCTGGAGCAATATTGGCCTTCTTCTGCTGCCACACACACCAAATGAGCACCCACCTCAGGCCCTGCTGCTGAGTTCTCCTGGGGTTTTGGTGGCCTTTTCCTATGTCTTGTGCCTCTTCTTTCTTGCCATTTAGAATCTCAGTTTAAATTCTGTATTCTCATTTGATTTGATTAAGCCAACTTAAAAGAGATATTGTTGAGAAAATAAGGGAAAATTTGACTATAGTTTCGGTATTGAAAAGTATTAAATACTATGTATTCATTTTTTAAGATGTGTTAATGCTTTTGTGAATTTGTGGTGTTTTTAAAGCCTTATTTGTTAGAAATGCTGAAGTGTTTATGGGAGAAATGATATGATGTCTTGGAATTGATAGGACATATTCCAACAACAATAACAATATGGTATAGAAAATATAACAAAGGCTGGGTGCAGTGGTTCAAACCTGTAATCTCAGCACTTTGGGAGGCTTGAGGCAGGAGTATTGCTTGAGCCCAGGAGTCTGAGACTAGTCTGGCAACGTGACAAGACCCCATCTCTTAAAAAAATAAAAGTAGCCCAGTGTGGTAGGGTGCACCTTTGGTCCCTAGTACTTGGGAGGCTGAGGTGGGAGGATCACTTAAACCCAGGAAGTCGTGGCTGCAGTGAGCTATGTTCATGACACTGCACTCCAGCCTGGGCGATGGAGTGAGATGCTGTCTCAAAAAATAAATAAATAAATAAATAGGAAAGAAAATATAATGGAGGTAAATAAAACAAGGTTGTGAAACTACTAAATACTGTAAATACTATTAAAGTGGAGGTAACTGGGGCTTCATTATATTATTCCTTGAATTCTGTGAATGCTGAAAAGATGCCATAATAAAAAGATATACATGTGTATGTATAGTATGTGTGAAAAATTGAATATTACATTCTCTGAGAGGCCTCCAACTGTCCAAGTCTAAAGTATCTACTTTAAAGTGTCTAAAGTTAGCACATGGTAGGTGCTCAGTAAGTGATTACTAGCTGAATGAATCCAGACTCTAAACTCCAAGACAACATGTTCACTCATCTTCTGCATCTACATGGCCCTTTATCATGATGTAAGGCTCTTGAACAGATTGTTCAGAAATTAATGGTTAAATGATTGCTCATGTGGTCAGAGTCACACTTCAAAACAGCCTTGCCTAAGTCTCCTGCTTATTCTTGTGTTTAAAAGCAGTTTGGAGACTACAAGAGAGACTTTCGGGATATAGGGAAGTGTTTTTAAAATACTGTAGGAATTTTTTCAATACCCTTTATTTTTCTTACACATTTTTAACTATTGCTAATACTGTTAACTACTGTTATAATGTTCATATAAAAACAACATGATATGGTGTGGCTCTGTGCCCCCACCGAAATCTCATCTTGAATTGTACTCCCATAATTCCCATATATTGTGGGAGGGACCTAGTGGGAGATAATTCGAATCATGGAGGCGGTTTCCCCCATGCTGTTCTCTTGGTAGTGAATAAGTCTCGCGAGATCTGATGGTTTTATCATGGGTTTCTGCTTTTGCATCTTCCTCATTTTTCTCTTGCCACTGCCATGTAAAATGTGTCTTTCGCCCCCTGCCGTGATTCTGAGGCCTCCCCAGTCATATGAAACTATAAGTCCAATTAAACTTCTTTTTCTTCCCAGTCTTGTGTATGTCTTTATCAACAGCGTGAAAATGGACTAATACACAACACATATTTAAATGCCTTACAGATTAAATTTTAACTCAGCTGAGCCACCAATGAGTGACTTTAAATTGCCAGATTATGTTACTTTGGGGAAAGTCTCATAGTGAAGTTTTCCTGACATCTTGATTTGTGTATTTGAACCTTTTTTTGAATGTGTCACTGACTTGGAAAGTCTCCTCTTTTTCATGTTTGTTTATTTTTTTTCAATTCAGGTTTAATCAGAACCTATCATGTAAAATTGCATATATGCAAACCTTTGTGCAATACCCCTATGCATGATTACGTACCTGGCAAAGAAAATTGAAATGAAAGATATGATGCCATGACAATAATTCCAACACAGACAGTTTCTTAGCTGACAAGACATTACAGGCTACCAATCTGACTTGGACATTTAAGTTTATGATAAAGAACATGGAGTCATAGTTAAATGTTAATAGCTATTTAGTTTAATAACATTTGGACTAGTTTTGCTAAAGAACAAGTATACTGAGATTCCAAGAGGAGCTGTTTAAGAATGGCCAATTCTTTGCAGCTATTTATCTGCATAGAAAAAAAAGTTTGTTCAATTCTATGCAACACAAACACAATTCAAAACTAACATAAATGCTGTAGCTTACAGAAAACTGTAACTGTTGTCCATGCCCTCATGACTCATTGGTTTTATTGATGGTCTTTAAATATATGACACAAATTAAAACAATTAGATTATGTTTCTATTAGCATATTACTTAGAGTTTTTAGTCATAGTTTGCATATTTGTGCTCTATGTAAGATTTCATTTGTTTGCTGCTAAACAAAAATAAACAGAAAACACTGGGTTAATGGAGATAATCTGGAGTTCGGAGGGAGGTGGTCTTGGGTGCAGACCCAAGCTATGCCTAGTACCGTATATATTCCATAGCAGGTCTTTCATAAATGCTTGCTAGCTAATGGTGGCTATTCCAGGTTCCCAGTTCCCATCTTTGCCAAATCAGCTGCCTACATGCATAGCCTTGGATTCTCCAGGTCCTTCTGCTTTACATTTTATTTCACAAAATATCCCCTGTGAGGAAGATGCCACTTTGCATATCACTATTGTAGTTATGTTCAGAGCCCAAGAGGGATCTAGAAGGAAGGAGAACATTCATGAAAAAGCAATGGGTAATCAGGCCTCCCAGGCTCTGAGCCCAAGGAGCAGCTTAGCTCCTTGAAGAGTTTTGTTTCTCCAAAAGAAGCCCTCAGGACAATACAGGCCTTATGCTAAGTCAACTGACCAGACCTCACCTCCTGCCACCCACCCCACCCCGAGCTTTGGGCACCGCCTGTAATCTTCTCCTAGGCATACAGCAACAAAGGCCAGTCTATTTCCCTCCACACTGGAGAGGCCATCGGGGAAATAGAGCATGTTTGCTTCAAAGTCCAAAATATCCAGTTTTCAGCTAGAAGGCCAAACTTGTTGAACTGGAAGGGAATGGGATCAGATTGGAGGCTGGGAGTTGTCGGCAGGTTTTCTAACATTGGATAGGAGCTATGGCTCCTGTAAGAGGCGGTGGGGGTGGGGCTCCGGAAGGAGGATTAAGGGAACATTGCCAGAACTGGCTGGCTCAAATCATGCACATTCTTGGCAAGAAGAGGGAGCCTTTGGATGAGGAAATCTCAAGAAGCTGCAGGAAGGGTAGTCTTTTCTCTGCCTATGTGTTTGCGAAGTGTGGAAGAGAATCACATGCTTTATTAGATTTTAAGCCAGAGAGTCAATTCTCTGCAAAAACAAAGCTGACAAACAAAACCCAAACAACTTAAATAGGTCATCAGGAAAGAGTCTTCTTGGTATTGACAATCAAATTTCCCCTGCAGATTTTACTTGTAGACACAAAGTCTGTCTTGTTGCATTGCTGGGATAGCTTCCTGCTTAGCCTCCCTGACCCCAAGATTATTCTTTTCTGTCTGCTCTGCACATGGACAGTAGAATGGCCATATTAGGTGGCATTCTGATTATGACATTTCATGGCATTACCTTTCTGTTTCTTCCTGTTGCCTACAAAATAAGGTTAGACTCTTGACCCTGAATTCAGAGTCTTCCACAATGTGTCCCCAAACTGCTTTTTCAATCAATTTTGCTTTCTGTTTCCCCTTCAAGCATCCTGCTTTCCAAATCCATGTCTCACCTCCTGTTACTCATTTTATTCCCAATGGCCACTGTTTGCTCCCATGTTTCCATGTCCGAGTTCTATCTTCTCTAAAATGTCTGCTTCAGTTGTTATACCTACTACAAAGCCTTCCCAAGAAACAATCATTATGAAAGCCAGCTTTACTGTAGCCTTGCCCTTTTACCTACTAGCACTATGATTTGGGGCTAGATATGTAACTTCTGTGAGCCTCAGTTTACTCCACTGTAAAATGAGAAAAACCTACAGGGTGGTGTGCAATTTAACTGAGAAAATCATCTAGAGTAGTTAGCACAGTGTCAAGCACATAGTAAGTGATTAGAAACTCCATTATTAAATGTATTATTATGTTTTCCATGTTCCACCTTATTTTATAGTGGCAAGAAATGTCCTCCTATCACTTTATTCTTCTTTTAAAATAATTCCCACAAGACTTTAGAAAGCCTATGAAAAAATTCACATAATCAAAAACAACTTCAGATTTACATATTTATCACCATGTGCCACTCTGTGCCAATTCACATGTGGAATCTTGTGGTAAGTCTAATTTACCACAGACATTTTAACTAACAATTATATTCTACCTGCTCCCTAAAGGAGCATAAAACCCACACTTGCAATACTGCAGAATTTGTTTCCTGCTCAGGTTACCAGAACATACAGATATCATTCCATGTTTATAGAGCACTTCAGGGTTTTCAAACTACGGCTTTTATTTGCTCACCACACATTCCTGGGAGTTAAGATGTGTAGCATCATTCTACTGAGGATGAGAGAGATTTACAGTGATGAAGTGAGACCACCAAGTTAGTGTCGTAGACTGTGCAGAAGCAATGTAAGTGATGTGGCCACAGGGTAGATACTCAATAAGAACTGATGAAGTGATTGAATGGATGAAAGAAGTGCGCTGCTGTATTAGTCTGTTCTCGCATTGCTATAAAGCACTACCTGAGACTGGGTAATTTATAAAAAAAGAGGTTTAGTTGGTTTATGGTTCCACAGGCTGTACAGGAAGCATGGCTGGGAGACCTCAGGAAACTTACAATCATGGCAGAAGGTGAACACATCCTACATGACTGGAGCAGGAGGAAGACAGCAAAGGTGGAGGTGGTACACTCTTTTAAACAACCAGATCTCATGGGAACTCACTCAATATCATGAGAACAGCAAGGGGGAATTCCGCCCCCATGATCCAATTACCCGCTACCAGTCCCCTCTCCAACATGGGGGATTACAACTGGACATGAGTTTTGGGTGGGGACACAAATCCAAACCATATAAGGGAGGCATCAGGGCTGAGAGAGAGAATACATCAAAAGTTAGAAGAGAGTAAGATTTGTCTACAATGTTCTTCACAAAGTTGAAGGGCTGTATTTGCAAGGCTGTTTCAGTTTTGACAGAATTACCACCTGGATTTGATTAAAGCAAAGTAAAATCTACTGACTCCTACAAATGAGAAGCCAGAGGACCAAGCTGCCTTTTGTCTAAGAGTTGATTCAGGGCTCAAGTGAGGTTGTTGGTTTTCTTTCTCTCACTGTCTCTCTCTCTCTCTCTCACACACACACACACATATTCCCTACTTTGCCAGTCAGACTTCTCGTGCTTAAAGGAGAAGACAGCACCAATGCCCTGATGAAGTGATTGAATGGATGAAAGAAATCCGCTGCACATCCTTCCTGTTCTAAGGTCAAGATGATAAAAAGGGGTAGGGAGGAAATGTACTGGGTTTCCAAATCCAACAACTAAAATGAGGCCCTGGTAACTCCATATGAAAGAGATTTTAGTCATTTATGGAGTGTCCAAGTGACCATCTGTATTCTATAGTGATATGGACTGCTGTTCTCCCAGTCTGGCCCTGAAACGCCAGGAAATGGAAATAGTTCACTTCCATTGGGCACTTACCAAATGTCAGCCTCTGTTATTTTATTTATGTATTATCTCACAGAGTTCTTTAAGCAACGACTTACTGTAGTTCTGATGTGGTTTGGCTGTGTCCCTACCCAGATCTCATCTTGAGTTGTAACTCCACAACTGCCATGTGTCATGGGAGGATCCTGGTGGGAGGTAATTGAATCATGAGGGTGGGTTTTTCCCATGCTGTTCTTGTGATAGTGAATAAGTCTCAGAAGATCTGATGGTTTTAAAAACAGGAGTTTCCCTGCACAAGCTCTCTCTTTGCCTGCTGCCATCCATGTAAGATGTGACTTTCCTCCTTGCCTTCTACAATGATTGTGAGGCCTCCCCAGCCATGTGGGACTATAAGTCCATTAAAACCTCTTTTTCTTTCCAGTGTCAGTTATGTCTTTATCAGCAGCATGAAAACAGACTAATACAGTAAATTGGTACTGAGAGTGGGGTGCTGCTGAAAAGTTACCTGAAAATGTGGAAGCAGCTTTAGAACTGTGTAACAGGCAGAGGTTGGAACAGTTTGGAGGGCTCAGAAGAAGCAAGGAAAATGTGGGAAAGTTTGGAACTTTCTAGAGACTTGTTGAATGGCCTTGCCCAAAATGCTGATAGTGATATGGGCAATAAAGTCCAAGCTGAGGTGGTCTCAGATGCAGATTAGGAACTTGTTGGGAACTGGAGCAAAGGTGACTCTTGTTATGTTTTAGCAAAGAGACTGGCAGCATTTTCTTCCTGCCATAGAAATTTGTGGAACTTTGAACTTGAGAGAGATGATTTAGGTTATCTGGTGGAAGAAATCTCTAAGCAGCAAAGCATTCAAGAGGTAACTTGGGTGCTGTTAAAAGCATGCAGTTTTAAAAGGGAAAAGAGCATGAAAGTTCAGAAATTTGCAGCCTGACAATGTGATAGAAAAGAAAATTCCATTTTCTGAGGAGAAATTTAAGCTAGTTGCAAAAATTTGCATAGGTAATGGAGATCCAAATGTTAATCCCCAAGACAATGGGGAAAATGTCTCCAGGGCATGTCAGAGGTTTTCACAGCAGCCCCTCCTATCACAAGCCTGGAGGCCTAGGAGGAAAAAGTGGTTTCATGGGCTGGGCCTAGGGTCCCTGTGCTGTGCATAGCCTAGGGACTTGGTGCCCTGCAACCCAGCTGTGCTGAAAAGGGCCAAGGTAGAGCTCAAGCCGTGGCTTCAGAGGGTGCAAGCCCCAAGCTCTGGCAGTTTCCATATGGTGTTGAGCCTGCAAGTGCACAGAAGTCAAGAACTGAGGTTTTGGAGTCTTTGCCTAGATTTCAGAATATGTATGGAAATGCCTGCATGCTCAGGCAGAAGTTTGCTCTAGGGGTGGGGTCCTCATGAAGAACCTCTGCTAGGGTAGTGTAGAAGGGAAATGTGGGGTCAGATCCCCCACACAGGCTCCTACTGGGGCACTGCCTAGTGGAGCTGTGAGAAGAAGGCCACTGTGCTCCAGACCCCAGAATGATAGATCCACCGGTAGCTTGCACCATGTGCCTGGAAAAGTCAGACACTCAAGGCCAGCCTGTGAAAGCAGCCAAGAGGCTATATCCTGCAAAACCACAGGGGTAGAGCTGTCCAAGACCTTGGGAACCCACCTCATGCATCAGTGTGACCTGGATGTGAGACATGGAGTCAAAGGAGATAATTTTGGAGCCTTAAGACTTGACTGCCTCGCTGGATTTCTGACTTGCATGCGGACTGTAGCCCCTTTGTTTTGGCCAATTTCTCCCATTTAGAATGGCTGTATTTACCCAGTGCCTGTACCCCCATTGTATCTAGGAAGTAACTAATTTGCTTTTGGTTTTACAGCTCATAGGTTTGCTTTTGATTTTATGGCTTATAGGTGGAAGGGACTTGCCTTGTCTCAGATGAGACTTGGGACTGTGGACTTGTGAGTCAATGCTGAAATGAGTTGAGACTTTGGGGAACTGTTGGGAAGGCATGATTGGTTTTGAAATGTGAGGACATGAGATTTGGGTGGGGCCAGGGGTGAAATGACATGGTTTAGCTGTGTCCCTACCCTAATTTAATCTTGAATTGTAACTCCACGATTCCCACCTGTCATGGAAGGAACCTGGTGAGAGGTAATTGAATCATGAGGGTGGCTCTTTCCTGTGCTGTTTTCATGATGGTGAATAAGTCTCACGAGATCTGATGGTTTAAAAAACAGGAGTTTCCCTGCACAAGCTCTGTCTTCCCTGCTGTCATCCACATAAGATGTGACTTGCTTCTCATTGCCGTCTGCCATGACTGTGAGGCCCCCGCCAGCCATGTGGAACTATAAGTCCAATAAAACCTCTTTTTCTTCCCAGTGTCACGTATGTCTTTATCAGCAGCATGAAACAGACTAATATGAGTTATATAGTTATTCTCATTTATAGATGAGGAAAGTGAGACAAGGACCATTTAAGTCACTTCTCCAATGTCTTGTAGCTGTTAAGTGATACAACTAGATATGCAACTAGATTGCGGTAGAACTAGATCTTCATGTCTGGGTAGTCTTGCTCCAGAGACCATACTCATAATCACCACACACCTGCACCTCAGCTACCACCTCAGTGA
The DNA here is from genome assembly GCF_000951045.1 of Mandrillus leucophaeus. Lineage (NCBI taxonomy): Eukaryota > Metazoa > Chordata > Mammalia > Primates > Cercopithecidae > Mandrillus > Mandrillus leucophaeus. Next base: position 1,669,231 of record NW_012102710.1, read on the forward strand.
CTTCTACATTTTATAGGACCTAGTAAAAGCCTCAGTTCCTCATGAGTAATTTTACATATTGGTGGAAGGAATAGAGATAATGAATGTACTTACGATGCATTATACATATTAGGAATTCAATCAGTGCTAGTTAATACACTAGCCCAAGAAGATTCTTGGTTGTGGATCCTAGTATATCCCAGGAAACTCATAGGAATAAATTGGGGCAACAATTACCAGAGCTATCAATAATGTTGAGATCTTTGTGTTAATAAGCACAGATCTTTGATACAAGGGTTGTGTGTTAGACTGCCTCAATTTTGAGATAGTGAATTAAATCTGGGGATGCAAGAAACAGCAAACTAACTCAAGTTGGTTTAAGCCTAAAAGAGAAATTTGTTCATTCTCATAAAAGAATTGTGCACGATAGAGCTAGTGTTCCAATAACCATTTCAGAAATACATCTTTTTCTCTCTTTTTTACTTTCCTATATGTTGGCATATTTATTTAGGGTGGCAAAGATGGGCTCCATAGGCTATCTCTCCACATTTATACCTGCATCGCTTCCTGAAACTTCCATCAAAAGGCCTGTGGAATCTCTTATTGATCTGGTTTAAGTCACTTGTCTATCATTGAGACAATGACTATGGCCATGGGGATATAGTGTTCTGATTGACTACACATAACCCTCCCAGCTCACCCTCAGTTCTGCAGAGGAATATCAGGGTGCTGTTACCAAAAGAAAGAGGAAAAAGATCCAAGGCAGGATAAAATGTGCCTTTCACTACAGAGCATTTTAAACAAAAGTGAAAACTTGCAGTTTTTTCAGTTGAGAAAATATTCTTGAATTTCATTTGGAAGGGGCAATGCCTTACTTGGATCTGGGAAAGTCTAAATCTGGCCTCAACCTTTCACTCACCTCCCTCATTCAGTCAAAATGTATTTATTAAGCACTTACAATGTTATTAGACTCTGTGAAAAGAAGTGAGGATACAAACAAAAAAACAAAAAACACATACGCCTTCTGTAGTCCTTAGGCTAGTGATCCATGTTAGATACAGATAAGTTAAGAATTCCAAATATTATCCTGTAGTTTTACAGTCCTCGTACAAAAACCACTTGAGGGTTGGATATATAATCAAATATTAAGTATAAAATGATTAAGTCACTAAAAGAAAATGTAGGAATGTACTTTTAATACATTGGAGGGAAAAAATGTGTTCACCAAAATCATTTGGAAGACAGTATTATGTTTGTTTGGAAGACATATTTAATAAGCTGCTTGGGTTTCAGACCAAGACCTTCAAGGAATGCTTACACATCAAAAAGCAGTTCATTAATTACTCTGCACAATTGGGAAAAAAACCTGTTAGTGTTCACCAGAGACAGAACAGTAGAAAGGAAAGCATGCCTGTGATTCCAGCTATTCGAAAGGCTAAGGAGGGAGGATCACTTGACCCCAGGAGATTGAGGCTGCAGTCAGCAACCATCGTTCCACTGCACTCCAGCCTGGGGGACAGAGTGAGACCCTGTCTTAAAGAAAAAAAAAAAAAAAGAGAAAACAAAAGAGAAAAAAGAAAATGATAATAGAATGTATTGTACTAAATGGTGATGTTTCTTTCATCATAAAACCCTCTCTCTCTCTAACCTCCCCCAGTCAGCACAAAACAATTGGTGTGAATGGATTTATTGTTGAAACTGGTACATGGATGGACTAAGCTTCCTGCACACAGACCCTGCAACTGCAGATGCCACAGCTGCAGCGACTGCTACTGCACTCACATCTGGTTTCCATTTACCTAATCACAGGGTGGTGATGGGCTCTGAAAGCATGACCCCAAACGCAGAAATCATGAAATAAACTAGGGCTAAATATGGTTGCATCATGCTAAAGAGATTCTGAATGGTTAAAATACTGTAAACAAAGTTAAAATGTCAGACAAACTGAAATAGTTTTTTTGCAATATAAATGATGAAAGTTTATCTATATAAAAATATTTTCATATTGGTTAAAAAAAATCAAAGGTAAATATCCCAATAGAAGGATAGGCAGATAATATGAGCTGGTCATTTTCAAAAGAAAAAAATTAAGTGGTTATAAACATATTAAAAAGTCTACTTTTATAGAATAGAAATAAGAATGAAAGAAAGACAATCTACAATAAAGAAATCATGAAATATCATTGTCTTCCTATTACATTGGGAGAAAAAAGGAGAATAATTTCCAGTGTTTGCTAGGTTGTGGGGAAATAGGCACCCTTAACAGAAATAAACTTTCCTAAAAACAATCTGGTCATATATCCTAGATCCCTAAAAGTGTATCAATCTTTAATGAAAAAAAATATTTCTGGGGACATAATCCTAAAGAAATATTTAGAGTTTAAAAACGTATGAGTACCGCAGTATTTACTGTGGCTTATGTGTAAAAGCCAAGAATTAGAAATGACCTAATATTCAAAGGCCACAGATCGGCTGCAGAAACTGGGTTATGTGCATATTACATATAAATACCAGGCAACTACTGAATATTGCAATGTGGATGGATATGTGTGGACACTGACATATAGTTCTAATATCTATATGTTATGGAGTGAGAAAAAACGGATAGGAAATGATGTGCATATTTTGAACCTAATTTGTTATACAGAAAAACACACAAATACAAACATAGAAAAAAATGCCCAAAGAGCATCAGCTAGATATTTGCAGAGGTTATTTTTGGGTGATTGGATTATAGGTATATCCTAGTTTGCTTTTGCTGCTGTAACATAATCCCACAGACGGGGCAATTTGTAAAGAACAGAAATGTATTTCTCACAATCCTGTAGACTCGAAAGCCCAAGATCAAAGTACCTGTAGCTGCAATTGTCTGGCAGGGACCACTCCCTGCTCCCAGGATGGTGACTTATTGCCACATCTTCGGGTGGAAAGGAATGCTGTGTCCACACATGATGGAAGGCGAAACGGCAAGAGACCGGATGCCTCATGAAGGCTTTCGTAAGACTCTCAATCACATTCACATTCACAGGGAGGAGCCCTCATTGCCTAATCACCTATTGAAGGCACATTTCTTAATACTGTCACATTGGCAACACCTGAATTTTGGAGGGACACATTCGAACCACAGCACGGTCTTTTCTAGTTTTGTTTTGGTTTTTGTTTTAATAATTCTTCTCCATGTTCTGAATCTCCTGAAAAGGAAGTTAGATTCTGTAGATTCTGACATCAAAAAACAATGCACATAAAATCGGAGTGATAGGCACAGGTTGTGCCATGGAAAGGGTAAGTATAGCACACTCTAGGAGCACCGGGAAGAGCCTTACAACACCCCCTGCGGAACTCAGAAGTGGGTTCTGAGCTATCTTCCTTGGTACCATCCCTCTTCCCTGCTCTCCTGCCACAGCCTGGCATCGCTGAACAGGGACATCTTTCCACTACAAATCAGACTCTCCGGAACATCACCAATGAGCTGGACTATCCTGGATTTTCAGGTGCCCATCAAAATTCAGCCTTCCTCTGGCACTAGCCCTGGAGTCCTGGTGTTTACCAGTGTGCCCCTGCTTCTGTGGCCTTTACCCACATTGTTCTTGCTGCCTGAAAAGTCGGCCACTCATTCTCTGCCCAGTGATCTCCTTAAAGATTGTTTAAATGTCAAATTCACTGAATTGATCTTTCCCCTTGTCTCTGGTCATACCTGCATTCTACTCTGTTATTTGGATGCCGTGGTCCCCCAGTGACTTGGGGCTCCTTCCTTCATGCCAGCTTCCCAGCCCGCCCTTCTGGCTGGGATTTGGGCAGTGCGTCTCTGCTGCCCCATAAGACAAAACCTGGAATGAAATACCATTCACTGCTCACAAAAGTGAATGCTCACCTGAGCCTGGGAGGGTCACACAGAATTCCTCCCTGCTTTACTGCTGGGAATAAAATCCAATCCCTTCACCATGACTTAGGAGGCCCTGTTAGGTCTAAAACTGCTTTGTGGACCAGCTCTCCTCCTCTGCTCCTGTCCTCCCACTTCTGGAATGTGGCCACTACAGTAGAAACTGGGTTGGTTGCCTGGGTGATGGGGAAGTCATTGGCTCCAAGTATGCTGATGAGAGCTGAATGAGCTAGCAAGGGCCCAGTGGTCGGGAGCAGGGCTGGTGTCCAGGGACATGCAAACCGGCAGCCGCGTGAGGCCCATCCCTCCCCCATCATTCAGGGCTACAATTCGTTTTTAGTATTTACCACCTATCAAATTTGGTGGTCACAGGGTTTTTGCAAATAACACTCAGTGGCATTTCTCAGCCCATAATTGGGAAATTCCCCTGAGTTTTCTAAGATTGATCCAAAGGTATGTGCTCTGATAACATGATGTACGGGGGTCATCTCAGAAAATATCTGATTGGATTTGTTTTTAAGGGGATTCCTTGGACTGAGCAGAAGTGAAGGGATCAATGAGGAGACCCTGTCTCCAGCTGCTCTGGGAAGGGTGACAATAATGGAGATGGAGACACGTAGCTCAAATGGGGTATATTTTGGAGACCAAGTTGGCAGAATTTGCTAATGCATGTGATAGAGAAGGGGCGATGGAAAAGGAAAAATTATGGGAATTTTTTTTGTTTTTGGACAAACAACTGTTTTGTTTTGGACTGAGCAACTGCATGAATGGAGTTGCTCAGTAAATGGTGTATTTACTGAGAGGGAAAGGAGGCAGGCAGAGTAGGTTACAATTGTGGAACAGTTTATAGTGTGTTGGGATGGGGGAAGGGAGGGTGTTCTGTTCCCCTCACATTATGTTTGAGATGCTTAAGACATCCAAGTGAAGATGGCAATTATGCAGTTGTTTATGTAAACTCGGAGCACAAAGTCTGGGCTAGAGATAGAAATCCTGGAATCATCAACATAGGGGTAGATTTTTAAATCACCAAAATACATGAGCCAGTGTACAGAGGATTGTAGAGCATACCCGAGAACAACCCATGAGAGAAGCTGGGCCATCTTGTATAACTTTTCTATACTCCAGTTTACCTGTCTGTAATATGGAGCTTAAAAAATGTACAGCATGTGGTTAAACTATATAAATTTAGCTTTTACCATTAGCATTACTGAAGATCAGTAAAAGGAGAGGCTAACAATGAAGATACAAAAAAGGGGACAATTAGGCCTGAAGAAAATATGGAGTATATAGTTCCTTTTAGAGAGCATGTACATGTGTGTGTGCCCATGTGCATATACATGGTTATATACATGTGCTCATGCGTATATATGTCCATGTGTAGGTACATGACTAGACACCTGTGCATACCTGTGCATAGACACTGTGCACGTTCCAGTATGTGTGTATGTTATCTGTGCACCTGCACGTATGTATGCATACTTTCATGTATGTGTGTATGTATGCATGTGTGTGCACATGTTTGTATGTGCAGTTGTGGTAGGAATAGAGGGGATTCAAATACTCAAGAAAAAAAAAACCCTCCCTTTAAGAAAATCTTAAAAGACCAGATCCAATTCTGTTCTGTTTACAACCTGAAAGCATCCAAAGATGACTTTTTAAGTCATTGTTGAACAACAGTGACACAATGCAACACCAAGGTCTTCATCTATTTTGGGCTGTTATAACAAAATGCCATAAACTGCGTAGCTTATAAGCAATAGAAATTTATTTCTCACCTTCATGGAGGCTGGGAAGTGCAAAATCAAGGTACATTGGTGTTTGGTAAGGGTCCACTTTCCGGCTCAGAGATGGCACCTTCTCATCATCTTCTCATGTGGTGTGAGTGTCTCTCTGGAGTCCCTTTTAAAAAAAGCACTACTCTCTTTCATAAAGGCTCTGTCCCCAAGACCTAATCACCTCTCAAGGGCCCCAAACCCAAATAACATCACATTGGGAGTTACAATTTCAACCTGTGAATTTTGAGGTGACACAAAGATTCAGACCACAGTGATACAGTTTGACTATGTGTCCCTACCCAAATCTCACCCTGAATTGTAATAATCCTCACATATCAAGGGTGAGACCAAGTTGAGGTAACTGGATTGTGGGGGTGGTTCCCCCCATGCTGTTCTCCTGATAATGAATGAGTCTCACAAGATCTGATGGTTTCAGAAGTGTCTGGCATTTCCCTTGCTTGCACTCACTCCATCCTGCTGCCCTGTGAAGAAGGTGCCTGCTTCTCCTTTGCCTTCAGCCATGCTTGTGAGTATCCTGAGGCCTCTCCAGCTATGCGGAACTGTGAGTCAATTAAACCTCTTTCCTTAATGAATTACCCAGTCTTGGGTATTTCTTCATAGCAGTGTGAGAACGGACTAATACACTAGCATCCAGGTTTACATATAATGTGGTTTTAGCAAGTCCAGCATGATTATATCTGTCCTAAGCCATAAAGCTCCCTGTACATTCTAGTGTAAATTATTACAGTTGAGCATGGGCTATTTTTAAATACTTACCTATGGGCTCTCTTATGAAATTCTGGGTATAAATACACAGGGCATTATTTTGAACAGAATGGGACACAGAATGAAAGCAGGAGAAATCCCAGAAATATCATTTAAAGAACTGACTTAATGGAAAAGGTGTTGTGTCCTCATCTCATTTTATTTACTAATGACATTTCACTGAGTTCTTAGGCAATTTGCAGAATAGTCTCTTACAATATTAGCAATAAAATCCACAGTCCTTGAGGAATACTTTGAGATTTTCAAAGCACATTTGCATCAGCTCCTTTTCTCCTTAACCTCGAGTGAAAGAAGACAGAGCAGCCATCAAGAGTCCTGGAACCAAATATAGGCCTGAATCCTGCCTCAGTCTCTCTCTCCATCAGTTTCTTGTGGCTTGGCCGGGCATGGTGGCTCATGCCTGTAATTCCTGAACTTTGGGAGGCCAAGGTGGGCAGCTCACTGGAGGTCAGGAGTTTAAGACCAGCCTGGCCAACATGGTAAAACCCCATCTCTACTAAACAAAAATTACCCAGACATGGTGGTGTACACCTGTAATCCTAGCTACTAGGGAGGCTGAGGCAGGAGAATCACTTGAACCTGGAAGGCAGAGGTTACAGTGAGCTGAGATTGTGCCACTACACTCCAATCTGGGTGAGGAAGAGAGACTCTGTCTCAAAAAATAACAACAAATAAAGAAGTTTCCTGTGGTGCTGTGAAAGGTTATCACTAACTGGATGGCTTAAAACAATAGAAATTCATTGTCTCACCATTCAGGAGGCCAGAAAATCTCAATCAAAGTATTGTTCTAATTGGTTCCTTCTGGAGGGAGAATCTGTTCCATGCCTTCTCTTAGTCCATTTAGGCTGCTGTAACAGAATATTATAGTCTGGGTGGCTTATAAATAATAGAAATGTATTTCCCACATTCTAGAGGCTGAGAAGTCCAAGATTAAGGCACTGGCACAGTTGTGCCTTCTTCGTGGTTCGGAGACGGCCATCTGCTCTTTATAAACTCACATAGCAGAAGAGGGAAACTCTGGTAGCCCCTTATAAGAGCAATAATCCCTTATCATAATGATATGATATAATAATAATCCCTTATCATAATAGTCATGAAGGCTCCACTCCCATGACCTCATTATCTTTCAAAACCCACCTCCTAATATCATCACATTGGGGATTAGCTTTGAACATATGAATTTGTGGGAGATGCAAACATTCAGTCCATAGCATCTCTCTCCTAGCTTCTGGCAGTGATGAGCAATCCTAGGTGTTCTTTTCTTTTTTCTTTTTCTTTTTCATTCATTCTTTTTTTTTTTTTTTTTTGAGATGGAGTCTCTCTCTGTTGCCCAGGTTGGAGTGCAATGGTGTGATCTCCACTCACCGCGACCTCCGCCTCCCGTGTTGAAGCAGTTCTCCTGCCTCAGCCTCCTGAGTAGCTGGGATTACAGGTGCCTGACACCACACTCAGCTAATTTTTTGTATTTTTAGTAGAGATGGGGTTTCACCATGTTGGCCAGGCTGGTCTTAAACCCCTGACCTCAGGTGGTCTGCCCTCCTTGGCTTCCCAAGGTGCTGGGATTACAGGTGTGAACCACTGCACCCAGCCAATCCTTGGTTTTCTTAGCTTGCAGCTGCATCACTTCAATATCCATCTGTACAATCACATGACCTTTTTCTTGTATGACCCTCTGTGCCTTCACATGGTTTTCTTATAAGAACACCAGTCATTGAATGTAGTGCCCACCCTAACCCAGTGTAACTTCATCTTAATTACATCTGCCAAGATGCTATTTACAAACAAGGTTACATTCTGAGGTGCTCCGTGAGAATGAATTTTTTAGTGGCACTATTCAACGTAATACAATCTCTTGCCATTTGTATAAGTTTCTCAGATAATGTGTTCTTTCATTTAAAAATATGCAAGTGCTATACTATTGGGTTATTGTGAGAGTAAATCAAGAAAAACAGGAACCACACCTAGCACAATGCCTAGTATATTACAGACCATGAAAGCTGTGTCACTAAGTTTAGATCCTGGCTATGCTAGAAGATCATAGACCTCTATGAGTATTAATTTCCTATTTTCCTATTTCCAGTGTAACCCTCTTGAAGGAAAGGACAATGTTTTACTGCATTTCTTTTGTTGTTGTGTTTCCAGAACTTTCTAAAATGCATGGCCAATAGTGAGTGCTTACCAAATTGTATTGGCATGAACAAACACTAACAAAGGTATATGTATCTCACAGAAATAATGGGAAGATGAAATGAGAAAAAAACGTGTGCTTCTAGGAGCTCAATAAAATGTCTATTCTCTTTTCTCTCCCTCTTTTATAGGACAGACCACAAATAGTGGATGGATTCAGAGAGATGACACTGGTCATCAGTGAAAGGCTCAGGAAGGAGTCAGGGGAGGGGCTCTGATCTCAGCTTTAATGCATGAGTAGAGTTTGGAGAATGAGAAAGAGCAAGCTATGCTAGCTTGCTGAACTACAGGACACCTTTTACTTAATCCACAGATAAAATTTTTTCAGCCAGCTATGTGTCAGGCACTGTGCTCGTGGTTAGGATATTGTGAGCCGCCATTTCCTCTTTTGCTCTTCACTTTAATAAAGAAAATAGACCTAATCAGGTTAATGTAATATTATAGGACCTTGTAGAGACATTTTCCCAGGGTAAGAAATTTCTGTGAAATATTTCAGACATACACAAGCATGTTAAAAAAAAAAAAAGCAATAATGACATCACATACCCAGTTAAAGGAAGCAAGCATTGCTAATACAATAGGAGACCCCAATTGGTACCTCTCTCTCTGACAGTTGAGAATGTTGTTCATGAAGTAAAGAAGAGAAATGACTGTCCCAAGGTGCCACATGGCAAAAATGCACCTTAGGGTTTCCTAACCTTCCATAATGCAAAAAAAGGCATGTTGTCTGATGGTATTTATTTGTTGCTTTCATTTTAGCAAGGTCTTGTATCTTTTCAGTTTATAGGGTCTATGTGGCTCAGTAAGAAAATTCAAAATTCCCCATCCTTTCTTTCATTCCACTATTCTTCTTATAGATAATAACTTACCAATCATTTAGCTAATTATTTTGATAATACCACAAGACCTCTAAATAATATGCTGAAACTACTTCATTTTTCATTTTTAAGCATCATGTATGGAATTCCTCCAGTGAAAACTGAGGCTTCATGTCTCTGTGGTACCTCTTCCTTATTGCACCCATGAACCCTCCCTGAGATCTCCATCCCCTCAATGGAAAACAGAGCCCTGAAAGAGACCAGCAAAGATGGAAACTTAATATTTAACAAACCTGGTATTGTGGATAGTGCAGCAAGGATAAGTCATTCAATAAATTGCACAGAGGCAATTGGTTATCTGTAAGTGAAAAAAAAGTAAAATTGGATCCCTGCCTCACACTGCACACAAGAATCCATTCCAGAAGTGTTAGAACATTAATGTGAGAAACAAAATTTTAAACTATTAGAAGAAAACATAGAAGAATGTGCTCAAAATTAAGGGTGATAAAAATACACTTGACTTCCAGAGAGAGAAGGCATCTCATCTGAAGTACTACACGTCCCACAAAGTTGACTGTGCCCAGGACTCCCTCCTCTTCTTTGTTCTCCTACCCTTATTCTCACAGCTCAGGTTGTATGATGTTGTGGAGGTGGTGACAGTGAGACTAATTTTGTACACTGTTAGAAAATTTGGGGGCTGACTGATTAGAATGTGGGCTAGGAGAGCGCCTTTGTCCTCAGCTTTGGGCCTTCATCACCAGTTTTGAGTTCCAGGAACAGTCCCACTTCACATCTGATTACATTGCCATTAAATGGGAAGATGACTCCTTTGGAAATGTGTCCAGGCAGTATGCAAAGGATAACTGTGCCATTCTCATACCTCAGGTCTTTAGAATAACTTGTTTCATTCGTTTGCTTCTATGAGGTTTTTATGTCTTTTAGGGGGCAATGGGGGATTAGGTTATAGATTTTTGTACTACTGATTTAAATTTTCGAACAAATATAGATATAAATACACGTTTCAATTTTCATTTTAACTGATTTTTAACTTATTTTACATTGTGGTCATAGCATATAGTTTCTATGACACCAATTATTTGCCATTGTTTGAGACTTGCTGGATGGCCTAGCATGCAGTCAGTTTCATTAATATGCTATGTCTTCTTGAGCAAAAGTATATTCATTTAATATTGGCACAGGGTTCACTATATATCTGTTAAATCGTTTAATTGCATTGCTCAAGTATTCTAGTTTTTTATGATATTTTATGGCTTAGTTTGTCAGCTACTGAGACAGCTAAGTTTCAGTCTCATTTTATGAGTGGTATATTTGTCATTTCTCCTCACAGTTGTTTTTCTCGTTTCCTGCTGTAGTATTATGAGCATACAGGGTTAGAATTATTATATCTTCCAAGTGATTACAACCTTTTATTATTAAATAATAACTTTTCATCTCTGGAAGATTTTCCCCCTCCTTGGTCTATCTTCTCTGATATTAATACAGCTGCAACAGTTTATTTTAGAATTGTATTTACCCGGTATGTTTTTCCATCCATTTACTCTCAAACTTTATGCTTTCTTTTCTTTTAACTATGTCTTCTGTAACACACGATTTTAATTTTTTACCCATTCTATCTATTTCTGGAAGACTTGTGTCTTATTATATATTGCGATTATGATCTCTCAGGGGTTGTTTCTCTCATACTATTTACAGCTTTCCAGCCAGGCACAGGAAGACATTGCATGTTCTCACTTATTTGTGGGATCAAAAAATCAGAACAATTCAATTCATGGACATGGAGAGTAGAAGGAGGGCCAGAGGCTGGGAAGGGTAGTAGGGGTTTCGGGAATAGATGGGGATAGTTAATGGGTACCAAAAAAAAAAAAAAAAAAAAAAAAAAAAAGAATGAATAAGGCCTACTATTTCATAGCACAATAGGGTGACTATAGTCAATAATTACTTAATTATATATTTTTAAATTAATACTGTAATTGGATTGTAACTCAAAGGATAAATGCTTGAGGAGATGGATACCCCATTCTCCATGGTATGCTTATTTCACATTGCATGCTTGTACCAAAATAGCTCATGTACCCCACAAATACATACACCTACTATGTACCCACAAAAATTTAAAAATAAAAAATATAATAAAAAGAATTTTTCATTTCCTGTTTTTTTTCTAATTATTTTCCTTTTTCTGTTTTAAAGATTGAGTTTTATATTCCATTTGCTTTTACATCCTGCTGGTTTGAAAGTTATATGCTCTTTTTAAATTCTCTTATTGGTTTCTCTTAAAGATTGTACATATTCATGTGATAATATAATAAGGGCATGCTGACCTCTTTGAAAAAATTGGAAAAAGTGATAAAACAGGAAGGATGGACAAGAGGATCTAAGTGAAAATTAGAGAGAGTAATTGTTCCAAGTAAAGAAAACAGGCTATCATTCTAAAGGCCTGAGGGGTAAGAATGGCACAATAAGCTTTTTCTCATTCCCCAGGACACCATTTCCAAGATAGTCATTATCCCATTTAATAACAATGTCCCAGAATGTTGAGTGGGACTTTTCCTGAATTCTGCATTTGGAGGACAAAGAGGCTCCAGTGGCTCATATTCTAAACAAAACCTCCAACAGAGACCAGGATGGAGCATCATGACCAAGGTTTCCTAAGAGGTGGGCCAGTTAGCCCCACTACCAGCCACCACAGCCAGCACTCCCCAAGCTGTGAGAATGGGGGAAAGGAAGCACTGAAGAGGAGAGACTTGTAGGAACTGTCAATGTTGTTTAGGGTGAGACATCTCCCCTCCCTGGAAGCCAGGTGTGGGTGCTCTAAGGGCATCACTTTCAGAGGCTGGGAGCCTCTCACTTGCCAACCGGCTGTGGCCAAACTACAGAAACTTTTAGGCTTTCTTTGGTGCGACTATTAGAGAGAGTAAAGCAAGGTGTGACAGGCAAAATTCTGAGATGGTCCCCAAGATTCCAGGGCCCTGGTGTACATACACCTTCTCCCAGTTTACCAATCAAACGGTAATCTAGGTACTCATGGGAAGGAATTTTTTAGATATGAGTAAGGCCCCAAATCAGTTTGCCATAAGATAGGGAGGTACCTCAGGCCTGACCTAATCACCTGAGACATTTACATCTGGATCTAAAGGTCAGATGAAGGGGGCTACATGGCAAGGCACACAGGTAGCCTCTAGAAACCAAGAGTGAACCAAGCTGACAACAAGAAAATGAGGACCTTGGCCTCACAACTGCAGGAACCGAATTCTGCCAAGAATCTGAATTGACTTGAAAGCAGATTTTCCCCAGAGCCTCCAAATGAGAGTTCATGCTGATCAACATGTTAAATTCAGTCTTGTGATAGCCTGAAGAAAGAACCCAGTGAATGCTTCCTGGACAGAAGACCTACAGAATTGTGAGATAATAAGTAGGTATTGTTTTAAGCTGCTATGTTTGGCAAATTTTTACACTTTTATTTTAAGTTTAGGCGTACATGTGCAGGTTTGTTACATAGGTAAATGTGTGTCATAGGGGTTTGTTGTATAGATGATTTCATCACCCAGGTGTTAAGCCTAGTACCTATTAGTTGTTTCCTGATCCTCTCCCTCCTCTCACCTTCCACCCTTGAAAAGGCCCCAGTGTGTGTTGTTCCCCTCTATGTGTCCATGTGTTCTCGTCATTTAACTCCCACTTATAAGTGAGAACATGAGGTATTTGGTTTTCTGTTCCTGTGTTAGTTTGCTAAGGATAATGGCCTATAGCTCCATCCATGTCCCTACAAAAAAAGATTTCATTCTTTTTATGACTGCATAGTATTCCATGGTATTTATGTATATTGTGGCAATTTTTTACATACCATAGAAAAGTAATAAATATCATAAAGAAGATGTTTAAGATCTAGGCATTTGCACTTGTAGTTCATGCTGCCTGCTACCCATCTGATTTTTTCTTACGTTCAGGAGACTTATGGATTCTGGACAATGGTATAGTGTGCTTAGGTAAAAATGGGGGACATCTCTGATCTTATCTCCAGCTCTCTCCAATTCTCAGAGAAGGGGGAAGAATGTCTTGATGATTCCTGAGCTCTATGGAAGTAACATTAAAAATCAGAGGAGGCCAGGTGCGGTGGCTCACGCCTGTAATCCCAGCACTTTGGGAGGCCAAGGTGGGCAGATCACGAGGTTAGGAGATCAAGATCATCCTGGCTAACCAGGTGAAACCCCGTCTCTACTAAAAACACAAAAATTAACTGGGCATGGTGGCAGGCGCCTGTAGTCCCAGCCACTCAGGAGGCTGAGGGAGGAGAATGGCATAAACCCAGGAGGCAGAGCTTGCAATGAGCCCAGATCGTGCCACTGCACTCCAGCCTGGGTGACAGAGAGAGACTCTGTCTAAAACAAAAACAAAACAAAAACAAACAAACAAACAAACAAAAAATCAGAGGAGAAGACAAGTGAGGAGAAGCCCCAAATGGCAACCAAGTGAGGAGGGACTATATCTGGCCAAGCTATTGGGAACATGCACCTGGAATGCAGGCTGAAAGAAGACACCATTGTCTTTTTAAGTGGGTACTCAGTGAATAAAGATGTGGATCACCACACTAAAGCCACATCCACCATTGACACAGAGCTACAGATGATGGGGGAAGACAGCATAAAACTGAATCAGAAATGACAAGATTTTCTTCCCTACTTTTCCAAGGGATCAATCTCATCCACCTTTTTGCCTTTTTGTGTCAGACTGTAGTTTCCAAAAATTGCTGCTCCAATACCTCCTATCCTACAACCTCTTCTCCACTGTGATCTTGCCCCTATCTCATTAGGCAGTAAAATCTATTTCCACTCCCTTTGAACCTAGCCTGGCCTTGCTTGACCAAGAGAATATGGTGGAAGTGATGTTCTAGAACTTCCATGACTAGGTTATAAGCAATCTTGAAACTTCTTCCTAATCCTCTTGGAATGCTCTCTTTGGGGGTATTTTCTTTGCAAATCTATTCACCATTCAGTGAGAAGCTCACACCACATAGAGAGACTACATGTTGGCTGTCAGGTCAACAGCCTCAACTGAGCTCCCAGATGACAGCCCACATCAAGTGCCATCCATATAAGTAATCCTTCTTGGACATCCAGCCTAGTCATGTCTTCAGATGGCTGCATCTCTAGACACCTGATGCAAGAGCTGCCCAGCAGAGCCCAGTCAAGCTACAGAACCATAAAAGACAATAATAAATTGTTGTTTTAAGCCACTAAGGTTTGGAGTGATTTGTTGCACTGTAAATATAAGTGTAACACCCTCTTTTCTCTCTGTCCCCTCTACCCTTCAAAGGACATGAAACTCAGAAATAAAAGGACTTATCCAAGGTCACATAACTAAGTAGCAGAACTAAGATTGGGACACGTTAAACACACATTATATTTCTAAGGAAGGTCTTCTGAGGTCAGAGTTATGCCACCAAATACCATGAACTGGATGCTTTGGAAATATTGTAAATAACTGGAAATCTGGAACGAGGCGCAGGGGTAGGCAAGCCTCCTTGGGGCTGCCAGTTTTCATCCCATCTTGATGCCAGAGCTGCCCTTGAACATTAGAAGTCCTGGTCATTAAGTCCTGACCAGCCTTTCAGGCCCTAGTCAGCAAATGTTGAGCCAAGGACATCTTCATCACCCTGGTAACAATTCAGGTTCTGCCATGGGGGCCACATTCCGGAGGCCAGGGAACAGACGTGGAGGTGGGGAGCTGGCACAGTAAGCAACCCTTTTCAGAAACCAGCCCAGAAGAAATTCACAAAAGCCACGTTTTCTTTGGTCTAATATTTACAGTTCAAGAATTTCCCCATCTGCAAACAGCAGGGTTGAGCCTGTGGTCATGGACACAGCCCGAGCTGAATGCTGCTTCTTGCTCTCTATCACTTTTCCAAGACACCTGCTGTGTTCTGCAGACATTACATGGTCTATCTCTTGAGCCTCTCTTTCTCTCTCTTTTGCTCCTCCCTTTCTTCTTCTCCCACTCTCTTCCCCCACTTACACAAAAATCTTGAAATAAGACATTAGCAGATTAATATTTATGGAGCACGGACTGTTCAAAATATCATGTTGCATATACAATGCTATTTTTTTCTGATTCCCTCAGCAATCCCATTAAAACGGGCATATTACACTCACTGAATAGTTAAGGTCAGAGATATTAAGTAGCATGCCTACAGTCACACAGCTCCTAAGATGTGCTGTGATTGAAATTCATGTCTCATTGTTCTCAAGGTTCCTGCTCTGCCCACTTTGCCTTTTCAGCAGAAAGCTGAAACAAAGCAAAAGCAAATACGATGGGTGGTAAGGTGCTGCATTCCCTTTCCAGACCACAATCCAAGATGAAACCCTCTCTTCCTACTGCCTGCCTCGTATCCAACCCTGGAACCACAATGCGGGTCTGAAAGACAACTTGAAAGAAGATTGGGTGGGGACAACTCTCACCTTTTGTCATGCCTTCAGGCAAACATTTTCTGAGATCCTAAGGATGCCCTGATGCACCGGGAGGCTAAAAAAAAACCTCAATTCAATCATTTTTTACAAACGCAATGAAGTTCCTGTCATTATTTTTCTGCTGAAAATAAAAAGATAAACAAGACCATCTCTATCCTTAAGCAAATGATGGCATGACCATTAACAAGCATTTAAAATATTCTACTCTCTTCTTATCCAATTCTCGCAGTGATCCTATGAGGAAGCCATTCGTGTACCCATTGTATAGAAGTGGAAAGCATGAGTCAGGGTGGTTGTCTGAGAACTTCCAGTCAATAAAGACACAGTCACGGCCCAAAGTTTCGGAAGTGATGCGATCCCAGTGGGTACCAAGTACATCTGAGCAGTGAGAGGGGACCATCCTGGATCAGGCAATAAAAGGGTCCCTTATCCAGAGATAATCTAACAATACGAAAACTGACTAAAAGTTGTCTGTTTTTTATCTGAGAATGCTATCCAATGTCAGTCACAAAATATTCCTTTCTGAAAAAAGTTTTTGCTGGTCAAAATTATAAACAATTCTGCAGTTACTATTGAGTTTAAATATATATGAAAATTTTATATCATCACATTTTAATTACTTATGCTTTAATAAATGCTACATTCTATATAAAAGTTAACTTAGAAGCTTCCCAGCTGTACAGTTGGTCTCCAAATCCCAGGGACTCAGCTACATGCACTTGGTTAAATAGTAAATTTGTAATGACTTGAAATTGTTCAAGCTTGCCTCAGGGGCAGTTCATGTCTCCAGCTTACTAAACTTGAGCTATTGATAATTAGTGAGCACCTCACTGCGAGCCAGGCACTGTGCTGGACTGAGAATAACATACGTGAGCTCCCATCTCTCACAGAGTGTCAGTCTTTTGCAAAGTGTGCTGATTAATTTTATGCGTCAACCTGACAAGGTTAACGAATACCCAGATAACTGGAAAAAAATTATGCCTGTGAGGTTGTTTCCAAAAGAGATTGGCATTTGAATCAGTCAACTGAGTAAAGGTGATCTGCCCAGATATGGCAAAAAGACAGTGGAAGGGTTAATTCTCTCTCTCTTCTTGATCTGGGACATTCATCTTCTCTTGCCCTCAGAAATCAGAGCTCCTGGGTCTCAGGCCTTCAGACTCCAAGACAAATTAGCAGCTCCAGGAGCCCCTACTAGATTCTCAGGCCTTCAGTTTTTGACTGAACGATATCACTGACTTTCCTGATTCTCCATTTTGCAGACAGCATATTGTGGAACTTCTCAGCCTCTGTAATCTTGTGTGCCAACTCTCATAATAAATGTCCTATCTATCTATCTGTCTGTCTATCTATCTATCTATCTATCTATCTATCTATCTATCTATCTATCTATCTATCTGACTGTCTTATCTCTCTCTCTCTCTCTCTCTCTCTCTCTCTCTCTCTCACTCTATCCATCCATCCATCTATCCTATTGGTTCTTTGTCTTTGGAGAACCTGAGTAATAGAGAAGGAGACAGATCATGAAGAAGAAAACAAAGTGAAACACTTCAAAGTAATTTCAAAGTGTTTCAATTTCAGCTTTCTGCCATAAAAAATGCTCTGAAGGAGAAAATAGCAGGGTTCTTTGGGAGAGTTTATGGAATAAGGGGTATCTGGGGTATTTATTAGCCTTGTCAAGTTGACACGTAAAATTAACCAGCACACTTTCCAAAAGACCGACGCTCAGTAAGAGATGGTACCTCATGTATCTTATTCTCCTATTTTTGATAAGATGGACAGGGACCTCTTTCTGTGATGGTGGCCTCTTAGCAGAGAAATGAAGAATGAATGGAATCAGGCATGGTGGTGCACGCCTTTGGTCTCAGCTACTTCAGAGGCGGAGGCTGAGGTGGGAAGGTTGCTTGAACTCAGGAGGTCAAGGTTGCAGTGAGATATGATTGTACCACTGCACTTCAGCCTGGGAGACAGAGTGAGACCCTGTTTCTATTTGAAAGAAAGAAGAGAGAAAGAAGGGAAGAGAAAGAAGGAAGGAAGGAAGGAAGGAAGGAAGGAAGGAAGGGAAGGAAATAAATGGGAGTTGACTAGATCTTCCTCTTAAGAGGCAGAAGAAGAGAGTCCTGACCACAGAAAAGACATGTGAACGAAAATTCTAGCATGCCTGACACCTTGGGGGAAAACCCTCACAGAGCCTAGTGAGAGGTGGGAAAATGGCAGCACGAGAATTGAAGAAGAAAGCAGGAATCAACCATATCCATAGAGGTTAGGAATGTGGGGTAGGCATAGATTTTATTCTACTTGCCACCAACAATTTTCAGAGGGTAAGAAACACATTCTGATTTTTATTTTCAAAAGTTCTCTCTTGCTGCAATGTGGTGAGGACAGTGGTAGAAGTTCGGAAAGATAATGGCACTGTCCCTGGAAGTAGAAGAGGTGAGTAGTAGATATATTTGGGGGTATAATCTTATTGAAAGGGCGTGTTGAGGTTAAAGCCAAGAGAAGAATCAAGAACGGCTCCTAGCTACCTGTTTTGTTTTGGGTAGGAGTGAAGCCATTTGTTGAAATGGAAAATTGGGGAGAAACATTTAGAGTGGAGTGGAGTGTGTGTGTGTGTGTGTGTGCAATGTAACACATTTTTATTTAACAAATCTTGGAAAATAAGAAAGAAAAGTCATCTCACTACTTAAAACCAAACACTATTAATAGGTTCAGCACATATCCTTCTAGTCTTTTTTCTCTACATTTATATTTTATTTAAATATACAGTGTACAATTTTATGCAACATAATTTAATGTGTCATAGTAATTAGGAGATGGATAAACCACAAGTTTTGACATTACAGTTACATTGCTATGTGACCTTGGCAATGTACTTATCCTTTCCAAACTTCCTTTCTTCATCTGTAAAATGAACATAACCCTAATCTTCAATTCAATCCATTTTTTGAAGATGAAATAAATGATGCTGATAATGCACTTAGCACAATCTCTGGCAAATGATAAACACAAGAATTGTTAAGTATCATTATCTTTAGTTTTTATATGATTACTTCCCTAGGGAAAAAAATCTTTAAAATGGAATTGCTACCCTAAAATATTACACAAATAACAATAAGAACAACAAACAAAACAGAGTACATTCCCAAACTCCACAATAACTCTGAACTTTTTTTCTGACCCAAAGGAATTTAGGGGAAAAAGGTAACAAAAAATTGACACAGTAAAATCAATCTGACCTGAAGTCCTGTTCACATATCTTTAGGAATATTAAATTAGCAGAGATTAAACATTAAATTTTTTCTCAATTATTTTTATGATGATCCAATATTGCATTAGAGTCTTATTGGATGGAATTCTTGTCTTGCCACAAATCAATGTCACATTACTATTCCAAGAAGGAACATTCTTCCTGAGTAGGTGAACTGATGGATGTCTTACATTGGCTTCGATGCTTTCTAGGGCTAGCAAACATGACAAGGTAGGCCTGAGACACTTCAGAGGCAAATTTCACCGGGAGCTGCTGTCACTGATTTGCTTTCACCATCCGCAAATCTGCCCTTTCCCAGTGGTTTTTCTCATCTACAATTCCATGTCTCAGAATTGCTTCTGTTCATACCCAAAGTTTCTTAAAGAACCAAAGATGCCGAGCCCATAGAAAGAGCTGGTGGTTATGCTGGAGGCTGGGCAGGAATCCAGTAATACTTCCAGCCCAGCACAGGAGTAACCCCACCATGAACTTGAATGAGGCCTTAAGGCTAGTGATGGAGCCTGTCCCATTGACCCTAAGTAGCTTGAAAAGCCCCAACAACACCAGCATGTGGAAAAGTGAATGCAAGCCAAGGACACATAAAGGCGCAAGGAATAATTTAGAAACCTAGTTAGAACTGATTAATTTCCTTGTCAAATTAAATTCATTAGCCCGGAAGCCAATTGAGTTGGAATATTTGTGTGTTAATAAAAGTAGTGCCTAACAAGGATCCCCTTTGCGGACATTGGAAATGATTTGGCTACAGAAATGACATTACGGAAGGAGCTGGAGGTAAAGAAAGAAAGTGCTTCTAATCTAGTTATATTGTCATCATAAAGTCTTATTTCATAGAACCTGAGATATACTATTATGACTACAAAGTGAAATAAAGTGTGTGAAATATGTTGTAGCCATAAAAATGCTCTAAAATGTATAGCAATATTACCTAGGTCAAGCCCACAAAGATGGTAGATGGAAGCCCAGAGAGGCTATATAACCACATCAAACTAGCTAACTTGCTGGTTATCTAAGTAGGGTTATCCTACTAGTTAGATAACCAGTAAGTTAGTGGTTTACTTGATTATCTTACTGGTTAACCTTACTTGGATAACCTTACTTGATTATCCTACTGCTTGTTAACCAGTACGTTAGTGGCTCACTTGAGGACTACAAGCTGTATCCTTCAACTTCTGATTCATTGTTCCCTTTGTATAGTATGATACCTCTATGACCATCATGCTAATATCTTGGCAATGTACTTATTATCTTTTCCATTTATTTAACATCAGGCATCTTGCATATTTATCTCACTAAATTCTCACAAAAACTCAGCACAGTCACATGGTAGGAGGAGTGGTTGAGAAAGTCACTTTTGTCACAGAGGTGAGGAAGAGGGAGCTGGAATATGTCTGGTTCTAAAGTCCACATTCTCAACCACTGCAATACATTGCCTCCCCACTGAGGATTACCTCAATCTAAAACTGTCTCTCAACTGTGTCAGCAATTTTGCAGAAAAGAATCGACCCTTGGGAAACATTTGCTGTGTTGCAGAAAACAGACTAGCTACTTCACAAGCCTTAACTCACATTATTCTGGTTATCTTTTAAGTAGTTGTTCTTATTCCTAGTTTATAAAAATAGATAAGCCAGCTAACAGGAAGCAAGGAACTTGTCACAGGTCAAAGTGCCAGTGTGAGTGCACTTTTGCCTGGCTCCAAAGGAATTCCCCTTGTACTTTGTGGCCTCCCACACAGTTGCCATAAACACATCACAGGTAAGTTAATAACCTTTGTTATGAATGAAAAGTGATTGTAGCAACAACCAATCAGTCATGCACTCACTTCATCCTTACTATTCAGCCTGGAAAATTCAAACTACGAGCAAGTTCATAGCTGAACCATATTGCAAATAATCTTTGAGTCAGATAAAGCAGGACCAAAGGAAAGGGGAGGTGAAATGCAGAAACAGAGAATTCTACAGCAGTAATAAGAAAAGAAATAACACCTTACAGCAAGCATTTCCCAAGTAGAATCCACTAAATTCTAGAGTGCTGAGAAATATTAATAGTTCTTCAAAGAAAAATAGATTTGGAAGTTTAAAAAAGTATGTAAAATAATGGTATAAAATCAAATTGCTGTATATGTGTGAGCTTATATATGCATACAATTGACCTTTAAACGACATGAGTTTGCACTATGTGGGTCCACTTGTATGAAGATTTTCTTCTGCTTCTGCCACTCCTGAGACAGCAAAACAGCGCTTCCTGTTTCTCCTCTGCCTACTCAACATGAATACTATGAGGATGGTCTTCTTGATGATCCACTTCTGCTTCATGAATAGCAAATATATTTTATCTTCTTTATGATTTTCTTAATTACACTCTCTTTTCCCCAGCTTATTCTATTGTAAGAATACGGTGTGTAATACATATACAAAATATGTGTTAATTGTTTATGTTATTAGTAAAGTTTCCAGGCAACAGTAGGCTACTAGTAGCCAAGTTTTGGGGGAATCAAGTTACATGTTAATTTTCGATTACATGGTGGGGGTCAACACCCCTCCACTCAGCATTGTTCAAGGGCCAAATGTGTGTGTGAGTGTGTATGTGTATTTCTGTAAGACTCCAGAATTTTTATTTTTACTTGTTAGAGTAAAATTTAAATGTTCATGAAAGGATATAATACTTCTTGAACTTACTTAACACTGGAATGCCTTCCTAACATTTTTTTTTTTTTTTTCCCTCAGAATACTGGTTAGTATCTAGAACAGGGGTAGGCACACTTTTCTGTAAGGGTCAAATGGTAAATATTTTAGGCCGTGTGGGTCATACATTTCTGTTGCAATGACTAAATTCTGCCACATAGCATGAAAACAGCCATCAATGATGCATAAATAAATGGGCATGGCTGTGTTCCAATAAAATTGTATTTACAAAAAGACAGCAGTGCATGGAAGTTGGAGGTAGGGTGTGCAGGGGTGGATCTGGCCTGTGGGCCTCTGTTTTCCAACCCCTGATTTGGTAGAGCATTTGTTCCCCAAAGGCCAGCTTACATTGTTGTCTTACATTATATTCACTGATGTTTACAAAGTGCTAAAGTAGAACACGTAGATACCTGGCTTTCTCTAATTCAAGTATCAGAATCTTGAGTCCAATAATTAGGTAAGGTCCACACAATAAAACTGCCTGGAGAGATTCTTTAATTGAGACTTAATAAGGGTGATAACATTAGCTTTTTCAGATGATTCTGGAATTCTAGAATAAGAACTCGAGGCATACTTTTATATTTAAAAAAAAAACCCCGCAAAGTGGATTCTGTTATTAGTCTCCTAAAATAAATCATATTCAAAAAATTAACGGTGTTTAAATGGTCATATATAAAATTTAACATTCATTAACAACAAAAATGCTAAACTTGAAGTCTACATCCTTAGCATGACAAAGTATATTCCAAAACAGCCAATATTGTATCGTGGTTAATAATAAAACACCAGGAATGTCTCCATTGAAATCAAGAACTAAACAGCGCTCTGGCATCACTGTAATTATTTAAGTGTATTCTGAATATCCTAGATATTCTAATGATGCCTGAAACAAAAATAGGTGTTACGAGTGTGAAAGGAAAATAAATCTTGGGACCCCAAACTCACTACGCCAAAGGGAGAAGTCAAGCTGGGAACTGAGTTAGGCAAACCTGCCTCCCTCCTTTCTTCTTTTTTTTTTTTTTTGAGATGGAGTTTTGCTCTTATTACCCAGACTGGAGTGTAATGGCACCATCTCAGCTCACTGCAACCTCTGCCTCTTGGGTTCAAATGATTCTCCTGCCTCAGCCTCCCAAGTAGCTGGGATTACAGGCATGCACCACCACGCCCAGCTAATTTTGTATTTTTAGTAGAGATGGGGTTTCTCCATGTTGGTCAGGCTGGTCTTGAACTCCTGACCTCAGGTGATCTGCCTGTCTTGGCCTCCCGAAGTGCTGGGATTACAGGTGTGAGCCACCGCACCTGGCCTCCCTTTTTGTTTTTTTAAATAAGATGGCTACAAAGATGAAAAGCTACATACCTTACTCACATTTTGCCCACAAGGAAATTCCTCATGGTCCCCAAGATCTTTACCCTAAAGCATTTCTGTTGAAGTTCACCATGGAAATGTAAATTGATAGCTTACCTCACAGGTGCAGGGATACAGGACAGAACAGAAAGTCATCAGTCTGCCCACCTGAAACAAACATGTATCTGATTGTTTCTTGTGCTCTGTTGTCTACATTATCTTATGTAAAAGTGCAGATCACTGAGTCAGACAAAGCCATGAATATTTCCCCTTACCCCATCTCACTTGAAAATGGTGTATTTCTCAATATCCCGCCCTTTCCCGTTTAAGTATTGAAGCCCTCAAAATCATCTTCAGAAAAAGGCACAGACCTGTCTCCCAGGCACGCTTCTTGACTTTGGTAAATAAACCTCCTAAAATGTTTGAGACATGCCTTGGTCATTTTCCTTGATTGACATCAGTATAAGAAAGATATCATTATGTGACGATGACATGATTTACTACTTACAAAAATCCAAATCAATCAACCAAAATGCTGTTTGAATTAACAAGAGTTATGAGTAAAAGACATCAGAGTGATAAATATATAAAAATCAGTAGCATTCCTCCAAGTCAGCAACTACTATTTTGAAAACATAAGAAAAATATAAATCAAATATATGCTGGTAGTTAATTATAAAATGCTAGACAACAAATTTGACCAAAAGAAGTGTGTAGGTATTTATGTTTACATATCTTTATTAAAACATGCATATGATTTGAATAAAAATCGCCCTGTTCCCACCCAGGAATAGAAAGTGGATTGAAGATAGGCATTAACCCAGGGGGGACATTGTGGAAGTCTCTCTTCCTGTTGTGCATGAACATTAACAAAAGAACAGCATCAGAAACTGGGTCTTAGTCTCAGGTAGCAGCCCCACTAGTGAGAAAGGAAGAACATGCCAGGAATGTTAATAGTCATACGATGGTTCTGTATGATAGAGAATCTGACCTTTGCCCAGGGTTGGCACAGAGCTTTTAAAACCCTTATAATTTCCCAAGTGATAAAAAGTGTTTTTGTTATTCATGAGAGCCTTAGACCACACTTGAGTTTATGTTAATAACTCACAGTCAACCCCTAGATAGCTTCAGGATGAGAGCTGCTCACCAAAAGACCAGTTGCATCATTCGAGGGCTGGGACTTTGAACCAGGTTGACCTCCAGAAAGGTGACAGGAGGCTGGAGAGTGAGTTAAATGATGTGGCTAATGATGTAATCAGTCATGCCTGCATAATGAAACTCCAATCAAAATGCTAGACACTGAAGCCTGTGGGAGCTTCCTGGTTGAACATATCAATGTCCTGGAAAGAGGATGTGTCCTGATTCCACGGGGACAGGGCTTAGAAGCTCTGCATTCAGGAGCCTCCCAGGGCTTTCCCTGTGTATCTCTTTCTTTGGATATTCCTGAGTTGCATCCTTTATAATAAAACCATGACTATAGCACATTCTGAGTTCTCCAAGTCATTCTAGCAAATTATTGAACTAGAAGTGGTCATGGGAACCCCTGAATTGTAGTTGGTGTGTCCTAAGTGCAGGTGGCCTTGGGGCCCCCTTTTTAGCAGGTGTCTGAAGTGAAAACAGTGTTGTTGGGAACCATGTCCTTTGACTTATGGAGTCTGCACTAATTCTGGGTGCTTAGTGCCAGAATTGAATTGCAGTACACCAGTTGGTGGTAGAATAGATGGAAAACATCTTTCCCTGAGCAAATAATTATGATCGTTTGCCTGTTAAATACTTTTTAAATACTATATCTTCTAGCTTTTAATAATAGTTCACATTCTCTTATCTGAAATCCTTGGGGCCTAGTTTTTTTTTTTAGAATTTAAAATTTTTAGAGAGTTGTGTCCTAAGACTCCTGAAAGTCTTGGCAGCATCTTACAATGAATGACTAATATTTCTACAGTGATATACATAATTGATAATAAAATCAATAAGGACCCATAAGTAGCTTCATTTCAGTTCATGTTACGCGTTGCCACCATGTAAAGCATTGGCTTCAGAGCTTTATGGATTTCAGAATTGTTGAGAAGGGAATTGAGGGTCTCTATATGAATGTATCCTGTTAGTTTTCTGAATGGGGACCTGGCATGCACTTCAAACTTATTTTACCAGAGAACATTATTTTATTTTTTCCAGAGGACAGACAATGGTAAAAGAAAGGAAACAAAGTTTGAAATATGCAGAACTAGAGATAATCTTTGGAAAATTTTTTCAGTCCTGTCATGTGAAATTGCCAGCAATTTGGCACTTATCAATGCCTAGTCAAAAACAAGTTTTTCTGCTAAGATAGATAATAATGTAGCATATACAGTTATAATCCTGAAGAGAATCACACTAGCGTCAGAATCCCTGCATCTGTAAAGCACAAACCTATAATAGTGCCTCTGCTAGGCAGAATTACCAAATGGCCCTCCAAGAATCCTGGCCCTAGTCTGCACACTTCTTTCCGTAGTTATTCAATCCAATTATAATCTGAGTGCTACTATGAAGGGATTTTGAGGATGTAATTAACCTCTCAACTCAGTTAACTTTAAAATATGGAGACTAGGAGGAGGAGTAGGGGCAGTCCTAATCACATAGACCCTTTTAAAGCTGAGAGATTGGCTGGTTGCAGAAGAAAAAGACATAGAGGCATACCCCTAGCTGGTTTGCAGTGGGGGAAAAAAGCAAACATTGACGTTGTAAACTTCCTCCTGGGGTCACGTGGTAAGTAAGCCTCTAGATGCTGCCAGTGGTCTCAGGCTAGTGGCTAGTAGGAAGATGGAGACCTCAGTTCTACAGCTGCAAGGAAATGAATCATATCAACAACCAGGGAAACCAGAGAGCTTGCAGGAGGACCCTGAACCCCAAATAAGAGCTGTAACCCACATTGATTTCTGCTTGATGAGACCCTGAGCAGAGAATCCAGCTATGCTGTGCCTGGACTTCAGACCTGTATAAATTGTGAGGTAATCAATTTGTGTGTTTTTAGCCACTCAGTTTGTGGTGATTTGTTACACAGCAATAGAAAGCTACAACAGTACCAAACAGTAAATACATCTGCATGAGAAGTCACAGGCCGTATACAGCATGCACAGATCTGGTATGTCTTGCCTTGACAAAGCGGACATTTTGGATACAACAGCATTCAGAATTGCCATTAATGAAGTGAAGCATTCTAAACTCACAAGTGTTATAGTGAGAAAAGTCATAGACATGTTCATCAATAAGTCCGTGTATGTAACACAACAGTAATTTGATTATACTTAATTATGTAATTCAATAATGTGCCTTGAATTACTTTTGTATATACCCTAATTTGGTCTATTCTTCAGAATTATCGGTTATAAAAGTATAGGTGAGCAGGGCAGATAAATATTATGTTCTTTTTCTAGAATTTGCGATATTTGTGGTAATTTGCTAGACTCTAAAAATACATAATTTGCTGCATTTTTCTCCTTTTAAAGGAATGTTCTTCCACATAATTTTGTATGAGATATTTCCTATTCTTTTTTTTTTTAAAAAGAAAGAGTATCCCCAAATAGCATAAGATTCAGCACTGCAAATAGCTAGACACCCAGAGCAAGGATTAACTCTATAATTTGTGTTTCCCAAAATGCAATTTGAGAAAATCCTGGTGTGGTGCCATTGTTACTCAGCTGTCAATACCCTCTGTCCTGCATCCCTCTTTCTCCGATTTTATTCTGATGCTCACCCTCTTCATGCTAAATGAAGGAAGTCATGTCCAGCCGCATCATGTGACTGGATTTTCCAGAACCAATGGCAATTCTTTCCCCACACCACTGACTGGAGAAGGCATGGTCAGATGATGCCAGCCTGACCAATGAAATCTATGAGAGGTCTGTGGGAGAACTTCCAGGAAGGGCCTTCCTCTTTAATCAAAAACAAAACAAAATCTTGAAAGAGAAACTCCCCCTGTGACTTTGGAAATTTTGACTGGATATCATGATGGCATGACCTGGGTCTGAAGTAGCTATCCCCGCTGACCAACTGAGGATGGACCAAATGGGAAAACGCAAAGCCCTGGAGACATTGTGCAGTTGTGAGGGCTAAACCTAGAAAAGTCCTGCCTCAGGGTTTTCTATTGGTGAGGGTATAAATCCTTGCTCACGGTTTAGGCTATGTGTTAGTGTGTGCCCATGCTGCTAATAAAGATATACCTGGGACTGGGTAATTTACAAAGGAAAGAGGTTTAATGGACTCATAGTTCCACATGACTGAGAAGGCCTCACAATTACGGTGGAAGGTGAAGGAGGAGCAAAGTCGCATCTTACATGGCAGCAGGCAAGAGAGCGTGTGCGGGGGAACTCCCCTTTATAAAACCATCAGATCTTGTGAGACTTATTCACTATCAGGACAACAGCACGGGAAAGCCCTCCCCCACCCCCATGATTCAGCTACCTCCCATGGGGTTTCTCCCATAACACTTGGGAATTATGGGAGTTACAATTCAAATTGAGATTTGGGTAGGGACACAGCCAAACCATATCAGGCTACTTCATTGTTGGGCATTTTGTTGCTTAGGGCAGAAAACCTCAAGATGCAGCAGGGATGCTAGAAGTGGAGACTGTGGGGCTTCCTGAGGTTTCCTGAAGTGAGATGCTAAAGCACGTGGTTGGGTGACTTCAAGGGTTTTCTGGGTGTAATTGGGAGGACCTGGTTTACTTAATACAGACCTCATCAAAATCCCAAAGGGAAGTTTTGTTAAGAAACTTGACAACATGATTCCCATCATTCCAAAATTCACTTAGAAACATGAGCAGAATAAACAAACATTTCTGAGGAAGAAAATGTATTGTTAGGACCAGCCCCACATATCGTGAAGCTATGATAGGTAACTGATTGTGGTTCATGTGCTAGTGGGTATGACAGGTTAATGACAATGGAGAGTTCAGAGTAGACCCCCTTAGCAATGGAAGAAATGCCAGTTAAAATAATTTACGGTGTCTCATTTAATCACAAAATTCAAAAAAATAGCTCTAGACTCTTAATGCTGGTCAGTGTGTATGTGATGGATACTTTCATATTCTCCTGGGGGGAATATAAATTGGAAGGACTTTTCTAAAGAAAGTTTGTAGCAAGTTGCTTAAGTAAATTTGTACACTTTGATGTAATTATTCTACTTTGATGATATATCCTAAGGAAATAATTTTAAATATGTAAAATGCTTTATGCAAGCAGATGTTTATTGCTGTAATAATGAAAAATAGAAACCAATTAGACTTGCAACATGAACGGGATATTTAAGTCAATTATATCACAAAGGCTCTCATGCTGGTATTAAAAATTATGGTGATGAAGACTAAACAATGAGAAATATTTATGATTTAATGTGAAAAAAGATGATATAAAATTATATACAGTGTAATTTAATATTTGGAAAACAGCAACAATGGTCCATGTAGGGAAATGCTGGAAAGAAATGCAACATAATTTGTACAATAGTTGGATTTGAATAGTGAGATTACCAATTTTTTCTCTTTTTAACTTTCCAAAATGTTTTTAAAATGCTACTTTTGTAGGGAATAATTTTAAAAATCAGAGTAATTGCCTTTAAAGATATTAGTCAATCTCTGAGAAACAGAACAAAGGGAATCAACAACAAGCAAATGCTTGTTGAAAAAAAATCATTTGCTTTTCTGCTAAATCCTGTAAATATTATTAGGTATGTTTAAAATATTTGGAAATGGGTACTCAAATGGAGTAAGTGAATTTTGTTGAGGACTAGCAAAGCATAATCATTAAATTCCTGACAGGCTTGGGTCTCAAGTCTGACACTTACCATCAGCTTTGTGACCTTAGAAATGTTATTCCATCTCTTTGTGCCTCCATTTACAGACCTGTGAAATGAGGCTAAGAACAGCAGCTATCTTATGGAGTTGCTCTGCTCATGTGCAGTTATGTGATTATGAGCAGAGCTGATATTATTATTAGAGCTAAGGTTCAATCTCAGGTCTTCTGGCTCCAAGTCAGCATATTGTTCTTTAGACTTACTTGACTTCTTATAAAATTTTGCCATTACATGAAATCAAACGAACACAATCATCTGACATTTGATAGGAGCCAATTTCTCACAACTCCCTTACACATAAAAGAGTCTTCTCATGACCAAGAACAGCCAGGAGCTGCTCTTTCTTTTTCCAAAGGACCTTTGTTTGTTAGAGGCATCCTGGTGTGCACAGAGTAGCCTTGCCCGAGTAAAGAACACACCATCACTCTGTTTCTCCTCGATGGGCTGGTCCTTCTACTTCTTCCAAGTCCTGTTTCCCTGAGAGTGTCATATGTCTTCTCAAAATGGACCATTGCCGCCTAGGGAATGATGTGCCAAGTATTGAACAAAGGCTCTGTTTAGATTTTGCCACTGGAGAGCTGAAACCAAGGGTCATATTCCGTTTTGCATTTCTCCTTGTTGCATCTCTGTTCACGTTAGCACGTAATTTTGGAGAATACAATCTATACTTCTCTCCCCAACCCACCCTTTGACACACATACCTGCAGCTCTGCTCCAAAACCTCTATTCCTCTACCACTGCATGGTGAGGCTTCCTGCTGAGTGATATAACACTGTTAGTGGTGCCCTCAGTTAGGAAGCACATTCCTTCCAAAAAATTTGAGTTCATTCCAATAATGACTACTCACATCGCCCCATGGAAAGAGTGTTTCTGTTTCACCAGTAGACATTGATGCTCTGACTTAGAATTAGGAGAATTGCTAAAGAACATCTTGTGAATCTCCTTATCAATGCTTTAGAATACTGGATGATATTATTACCAAGTGGTGACCTTGTGCTGCCTTGACTCTGTGCCATAACCTACATATTCCAAATTCAAGCAACTTTTTTGTGTAAAACTCTTTCTACATAAATGAGATGGGTGTATCACTTCCTTATAGCAGTATGTCAGTAAATGAGAAAATTGGTATGATTTATACAAGCATTTTGCCCAGAAGAACATGCCATGCTGAGTAAATTTATTTATTTAGTCCTAAGGTTGGGGAGGTAATAAACTTTTGGAAGGTGTTTTAGTGTTTGCCATTTGTCCTTCAAGATTGACTCTTAACCTGCCCCTGCTCTGCTCTTTGGGTGAAGAAGTTGACTACTACAGATACCATCACTGGTCACTGTTGCCTTCTGACATTTTGTTGGTTTCAATGAGGACAGGATATTTTTCATCCTGGATTTCCCTGAAGGCAGAGTCCAAGAATAGGGTTCGTGTTCAGGTAGTTTTAGAAGTGATAGTAGGAAACAGGAGTGAAGGACTGGGGTGAGTCAGATAAGGGAAGCAACAAAATCAAGATAAGGATCTATTATCAAGTCGGCTATTGCAGTGAACAACAGGTATTAAATCTCAGCAGCTCAATGGTTCTAAGAAGAAAACAGACTATGCCTCAGCATTGTCCACCAGAAGGGTAAAAGGGAGAAGCAATTCACCATTGCCTCCAGTCCCCAAGGGCTATTGATTGCCCACATTTATTTGTTACTAATGAACGAGTGCTGGCACAGTGTCACAGGCATCAGAGAAGACCTGGCAGAAAGAGGAGGGTGGAGTATAAAGGAGGGAAGAGCAGCAGACACGTGAGCTGAGGCACTGCCAGCCTGAAATAGGCCAAAACCTACATAGAATTGTTCAGTAAGCACAAGGGTACATGAGTTGGTGTACGACAGGTTGCATATACTGTGTATTTATTCCCTTGAGTCCCTCCTTGCAAGGCCACCACAGGTATGATTTACATCACTCTACCTAAGGCTACAGCTCCTGTTGGGTGACCCATGAAACTGGGGTCTGAGTCAACCAACTTATCTCTCAGAAACTCCATTTCTGAATGCTCCAATAAGGAAGAGACCCGTGGTGCCAAAATGAAACCTGGTTCTGAATTGGAGAATCCAATGCTCTAGGGGGTAGCTATGTAAATCTGCCAAATTCAAAAGGCTAAGCCTCATGAGATTGGGAAGAGAAACTGTAAGAAACTTCTACTCAAGGTGAATCTGAAAAGAAAAATTACAAAGTATGTGGTCAAAATAATTATCAGAAAAGATTTTGTACACAACTCAACAAACAGGAGAATTTATTACTGAGGAACTGTATGTTTTAGAGCCATATTCTAAAGTAGACTTTACACCATGTGGATTAAATCCCCAAAAGAATATAAGAAAATGTAGTATCCCTGAGGAAAGAACAGAAATTATAAAATAAAAACAGATGGAGATGATTCAAGAACAGAAAGATTTTTGGAAGGAGTTGTCTTTTTAAAACAAGCTTTTTATTTTAGAAGAGTTTTAGATTTCTAGAAATATTTGAATAATAGTACAAATATTTCCCCTATATCCCAAATCCAGTTTTAAAAAGTCAACATCTTACCTTAGTATGGTACCTGAATTAGCCTAGCCCCACACTGGTAATAAAGACATACCCGAGACTGGGTAAAGAAAAAGAGGTTTAATGGACTCACAGTTCCACATGGCTGGGGAGGCCTCACAATCATACTGGAAGGCAAAGGAAAAGCCAAGTCACATCTTACCTGGTGGCAGGCAAGAGAGAGCTTGTGTAAAGGAACTCCCCTTTATAAAATCATCAGATCTTGTGAGACTTATTCACTATCACGAGAACAGCAGGGGAAAGACCCACTCCCATAATTTAATTACCTCCCATTGGATTCTTCCCATGACATGTGGGAATTAAGGGAGCTTCAATTCAAGATTTGAGGGGGAACACAGCCAAACCATATTAGTACCTTTGTTACAATTAATAAACCAACATGTTATCATCATTATCTAAAGACCATACTTATTCAGATTTCCTAGGTTTTCCCTAACGTTCTTTTTCTGTTTCAGAATCCTATCTTATTATTTATGTTTTCCTAGTCTCCTCTTTGTGGTTTTTCGGACTTTCCATTGTTTATCTGACCTTGACAGTTTTGAGTGATACTTGTCAACTATTTTGTAGACCATCCCCCAGTTGGAATTTGTGTGATATTTTTGTGTGTAATTAGACCAAGGGGTAACATGTTTTGAGGAAGAAAACCACAGGGGTAAAGTGCCACTTTCATCACATTATATCAAGGATATCTATTAGCAATATGACTTACAGAAGGATATTTTTTAATGGCCCAAAAGAAATTCTGAAAGAGAAAAAATGTGATTAGCAAAAATTTCTAAGTATTAATAGAAGGAATAAACATAGGACCCAAAGATATAATTATATCTATAATATAATTATATAATATGGGTTTTGTTTTAAGTCACTAAATTTGTGGTAGTTTGTTACACAGCAATAGAAAATGAATACATCAAATATTTGAAGAAAACTATATGAAAGAAAGACACCAAATTCAACTAACATACAAAGAAACACTTAATATAACAAGTAGAATGTTTTTCTTTTAAAAATACTGTAATTTCCTCAGTAATTTTAAAAATTGTGGTAAGAACATTTAACATATCTATCTTCTCGACAAATTTTTAAGTGTATAATGCAATACTGTTCAATACAGTCATGATATTGCACAACAGATTTCTAGAACTTACTTATTCACCTTGAGTAACTAAAACTTTATACCCACTGAACAGCAACTCCCCATTTTCCCCTTTCCCCAAACTCTGGAGACCACCCTTCAAAGTAGGAAGGAATAAATATAGGACCCAAATATATAATTGGTGAATTAGAAGATAGTACTGAAAAACTCATACAGAATGCAGCAAGAGGACATCAAGAAACGAAAAGGATGAAATAAGAGACATTATTGATAAGCAAGCTCATACAGGTGTTCTTGGAAATCCTAATAACAAAATAGAATAAATTGCCAAAAGATAATATTTGAAAAGACAATAGCTAAGTAACTGAAGAAAAGACATAAGACTTTGGTTAAAAAGTGCAAACTAATTCCGGTAATTTGCATCAATCCTCTTACTGAGAGTAACTGAACAGATTGGGAATAACAGACAAAATATTTTTATTTAAAAATTTGCTTTTAATCCTTGGAGAGCTAATAAGCAATAAGTCATAAGGAATTATGAGAGGCTGGGCACAGTGGCTCATGCCTGTAATCCCAGCACTTTGGGAGGCCAAAGAGGGTGGATCACTTCAGTCTAGGAGTTCGAAACCAGCCTGGCCAACAAAGTGAAACCTGTCCATACTGAAAATACAAAAATTAGCTAGGCATGGTGGTGCACGCCTGTAATCCCAGCTACTCAGCAGGCTTAGGCACGAGAATCGCTTGAGTCCAGGAGGCGGAGGTTGCAGTGAGCCAAGATCATGCCACTGCACTCCAGCCTGGATGACAGAACAAGACTCTATCAAAACAAAAACAGAAACAAAACAAAACGAACAAATAAACCGAGGTCAAGATCTAGGAAAACCAAATAATTGGGCTGGCATTGAGGCCACTTTTTCTCCATGGTTGTCTGCTGATTCCAGAAGCTAAGCAGCTCTTTTGATAGCTTAATGGGGTGAAGAGAGCAAACATTACAGTCTCAGCCATGCAAATGAGTGAAAGCCCTGGAAACCCACCCTTAGGTAAACCAGAAGTATACAGGTCCTGAAAGGGATAAAAGCCACTTAATTTAGACTAAAGCAGCCCAGATTGTTAGTGCCCTAGCTGCCTGCTGAAATAAACACAAATATTGTCTGGAAAAAGATAAAATTATCATAGGCCTCATATTATATGTATAATTTTTATATGCAATATTTTGCTTAGTCCCTTCACGCTATTATAACAAATTACCATAGATTAGGTGGCTTATAAACAGCAAGGGTATATTTCTTGCAATTTTGGAGACTGTGAAGTCCAAGATCAAGATGCTCACAGATTTGGTGTCTGGTCAACACCCAATTCCTATGCCATAGATGGCCACTAGGCAGCTCTTCAGGTCTCTTTTATAAGGTTACTAATCCCATTCATGAAGGTGGAGACCTCATTACCTAATCACCTCCTCAAAAGCCCTACCTTCTAATACTATCAGCTTGGGGTTAGGTTTTCAACATATAAATGTTGGGGGCACACAAAATTTCAGTCCATAGCATCTGATCTTTAATAGAAAATAATCAGTCATATGAGGAAACAGAAAAACACGAAATAAAATTCCAAAATATCAAGAGAAGCAACAGAAAATAGATTCCCACAGGGGAGTCAGATAATGTAGTTGTTAGATGCAGATTTTCAAATAACTAAACATAATATGTTTAAGAAAAAAATACAAGATTGAGAATTTTGGCAGAAAACTGGAATGTATAAGATTAATCAAATAAAAATTCTGAAAGAAATAGTCAAAAATTAGTTAATATATGGAATATTTGAATGTCATGATTAACAAAGTTAATCTAACTGACAAATTTAAAATATTTATTTAACAACTGCAAAAAATACCTTGTTTTCAAATAAACACGAAATATTTATATACTTGGACCAGGTGCTAAGCCGTAGAAGTCTCAAGAAGTTTTAAAGAAAGGAAATCATACAAAGTGTGTTCTCTGACCCCACTACAATTAAACTAGAAATCAATAATAAAAAATTAATGATTAAGGTTCCCATATAAAATTATGAATTTCACCTCTAAATAAAATATATTCAAAAAATAAATTAAAAAGCACAGTGGAAATTAGAGGATGCTTCACCTGAATAACACTGAATATAATACAACAGGCCCCAAAATAAAATACCACAGACTGGGTGGTTTAAATGAAAGAAATTTATTTTCTCACAGTTCTGGTGGCTGAAAGTCCAAGATCAAGGTGTAAGTAGCGTTGGTTCCTGAGAAGGCCTCTCTCCGTCCCCCCGCCCAAAAAAATGTTGAAAGCTTTTCCTCTCTGCTGCAGTATGAATATGGTTTGTCCCTGACAAAACTCATGTTGAAATTTGATCCCCAATGTGGTGGTATTGAGAAGTGGGGCCTAGTGAAAGGTGTTTGAATCATGCAGGTGGATACATCATCAATAGGTTAATGCCCTCCCTCGGGAGTGAGTGAGTTCTCACTCTTGTGGGACTAGATTAGTTACCTTGAGAGTGGATTGTTACTAAAGTGAGTTCAGCTTCCTAGACTCTTTTTTTTTTTTTTGCTTCTTTTCTCACCATGTGATCTCTTTCCACAGGCCTGTTCATTTTTCTGCCTCTCCACTATGTTTTGACCCAGCATGTGCCCTCCACTAAAAGCAGACCAGATGCAGGGCTATGCTCTTGAAATTCCCAGCCTACAAAATCATGGGATAAATAAATAAACAGACAAACCTATTTTCTTTATAAATTACCCAGCCTCAGGTATTATGTTATAGGAATGTAAAATAGACTAAGGGACTCTGAGATCAGAAATGGGACAAGGATACCTACTTTCATCACTGCTGTTTACTATTTACAGGTAGTAATGCAATAAAGTAAGAAAGAAATTTTTTTCAGTTGCAAAAAATAGTAAAGCTTATTAGCACAGATGATATGATTTTATATAATCTGAATAATAAACAGGTAAATTGTCAAAATTAATAAGTGAGTTTCTCAAAGTTGCTGGATATGATAAATCAATAGATAAAATTTCATAAAAATTCTATATTATATTAACAAAAGATTAGGAAATAAAATTTAAACAGAGATATTACAATAGCATAAAATACAAAGAAATCTAGACTCTAATAAAAGATATGCAGGCTTCTACACAGAAAACTATAAAATATTATTGAAAGAAAGAGTCTTTGAATACTGGGAGATATACCAACTTCATTGATTGGTGGGCAATAATTCATAGAAGTCAATTCTTCCCAAATCTATAGATTTAATTCAATTCCCCCAGTATCTCAAGAAGATTACTGCTGAAATAAGCTGATTGCTTTTTATAGCAACATAAACAAGAAGAAAGATGTTAAAAAAAAAAAAACCACTTATTCTAAGGGATATGAAGACTTGCTATAAAGCTACAGTAATTGTATGTAGTATGGTACAAGATCATACAAACAGAGCAATGAAATGCATTCCAGTTCCCAGGAACTATCCCATGCACATATAGGTACTTGGTGCATGACAAAACTGACATTCAGAACAGCGGGAAGTGACTTTTTAAAATACACATGCTAATTCAGCTGAATATTCACTTAAAAAAAAAACTACTATTACCTTGCTCCATATAAAAAATGTTCAGGTGAATGGGTGAAATAAATAGAAAAGTTAAAACAATGAAGCTTTCAGAACACTATATAGGTTCACATCTTTATGATATTTGAAGAGTTAAAATTTTTTTAACTAGGTTGTAAAAAGATACAACAATAAAAAGTATGATAAATTGGAATACATTAGGATTAACTACTTTTATACACAAGAAATATGATGAAATGCCTAGTCACAGACGGGAGAAGATATTTGCAATTTATGTATACAAAAAACGCTTGAGCTAGAATACATAAAGAATTTCTACTCAACAATAAGTAAAAGACCAACAAACTTTTTTTAAAAAGGGCATCTACAAAAAAAGATATCCAAATGGCTAATAAACACAGAAAGGTGTTCATCATTAGGCATTAGGGAAATATAAAATTAAATCAAAATAAATTACTGCTATATACTTACCAGAAAGACAAAAATTTAGAAGATAGACATACTACGTCTTGGTGGAATTGTAAAGCAATGGGAACTTCGTACCCAACTGGTAGGAATATTAATTGGTCCAATGACTTTGGAAAATAGTGTAACAACTTAGGTTGCAGATAAGTATCACCTGTTACCTGAAAACTCCTATTCCTAAATATATTTCTGACAGAAATATGTGTATATGCGTACCAGGAGACCTGTATAAGAATGTTCATAGCAGCCTTATTCATCATAGCTCCAGACTGGATACAACCCAAATGTCCATCAGCAAAATAACAGATAAAATATGGGTTTTTTTCTTACAATGAAATACTATTACAATAAAAATGAACAGACCACAGCTACATATGATATGTATGATTCTCACAAATGATAGTGAAAGGAATCAGAAAGAAAACAAACATCCTATATGATTTCATTTGTATAATGTTCAAAATTACACTTTTGCTTTTAGAGGTTAGGATAATAGATATCTTTGAAAAGGAGGAGCATGGCGGGGGTGCTGGCAATATTTTATTTTGTGACCTGGGTGGAGATTACATTGGTGTTCACTATCACTGAATAGTGATAAAGGAGTAAAAAGAGTGCAAATCATGAACAAAAATATCAGAAATTACGGAGAATAATAGGCTTGGAGCAGAGTACTTAAAGTCTATGTGACTTTGTAAACGGAATTATCTAAACAATAATTGATGCTTAGGCAGATACCCGAGACAGTGCTGATAGGCAGCTCAGTGAGGTTGTAGGCTGACTCAGAGTAAAACAAAATTGCAGAAAAACAACAGACTGAAAAAATGTTGGCTCTTGAGACACAAACAATGCAGATGGAAGGCAAGCTCTCAACCAGGTGGGCCCAGAAGAAGGCATAACCTGCCACAAGCCAAGAGCCAAGAACCACAAAAGGGAGTCTTGAGTGTTGATGCTTGTTTTTAATATCCTTAAAATAGAGCTGACAAGTGCAAGTAGGACATACACTAAGATAGGTCATATCCTGGGCCATAAAACAAGCATTAACAAATGGGAAAGACATAAAATCTTACAGTGTGTTCTCCATTCACCATTGAATCAACCTGAAAATCAATAGCAGAACA
This sequence comes from Mandrillus leucophaeus, assembly GCF_000951045.1. NCBI lineage: Eukaryota > Metazoa > Chordata > Mammalia > Primates > Cercopithecidae > Mandrillus > Mandrillus leucophaeus. The sequence goes on from NW_012102710.1 coordinate 1,707,121, forward strand.
ACAAGACAATCTTCAAACACTTGGAAACTAAGCAATCAAATGATCCATGGAATAAAGAAAAAGTCTGAAGGCCCTTAAAAAACAAAACAAAACAAAACATTAAATCAAATGAAAACAATTTACAACATGTCAAAATTTCTGTAATGCAGCTAAAGCAGTGCCGAGAGGGAACTTTATAGCAATAAATTCATTCATTAGAAAGGAGAAAAAGCCTCAAATCAATAATTTAAGCTCTCACCTCATGAACTGAGAGAAATAAACTCAAAGCAAGAATAAGGGAGGAAATAAATATTATAGTAGAAATTAAATAGAAAACACAAAAACAATTGAGAAAAATCAATGGAGCAAAAAGCTAATTCTTTAAAAGAAACAATAAAATTGACAAATCTCTATCAAGGGTGACAAAGCAAAAAAGAAGGAGGAAATTACCAATATCAGGAATGAAAAAGGGGATGCCACAACATACCCTGAAGATGTCAAAAGGATAACAAGAAACCAGTATGACCAATTCTATCTGCGTAAATATGACAACCTAGACTAAAGGGACCACTTCCTCAAAATACAAATAACTACAACTTGCCCAAGATGAAATAAATAATTTGAATAGCCTTATAATTATTGAAGAAATTAAATTTGTAATTTAAAACTCCCCATGCCCAAAGAATTTCCCAGAAAGTTTCCCTGGTGAATTTTACCAAATGTTTAAAGAAGTTACATCGATTCTACATAATATCTTCCAGAAAATAGAAGAGGAGGGAACCTTCTCAATTCAATTTCTGAAGCTACTATTACCATTATATTAAAACCAGACAAATACTGTGCAAAAAAGAAAACAGCAGACTGATATCCCTGAAGATTATAGATGTAAAAATCATGAACAAAATATTACAGATAATTCAGCAATATATAAAAGAAACTATATACCATGACCAAGTAAGATTCCTTCCAGGGGCCGAGCGCCGTGGCTTATGCCTGTAATCCTAGCACTTTTGGAGGCCGAGGTGGATGGATAGCGAGGTCAGGAGATCGAGGCCATCCTGGCCAACATGGTGAAACCCCAACTCTACTAAAATACAAAAAATTAGCCAGGCGTGGTGGTGCACGCCTGTAATCCCAGCTACTCGGGAGGCTGAGGCAGGAGAATTGCTTGAACCCCGGAGGTGGAGGTTGCAGTGAGTCAAGATTGTGCTACTGTACTCTAGCCTGGTGACAGAGCAAGACTCTGTCTCAAAAAAAAAAAAAACAAAAACAAAAACAAAGTTTCCTTCCAGGGATATAATGTTGGTTCAGTATTCAAAAATTAATCAAATAATCCCCATATTAACAGTCTACAGAGGAAAATCACAGGATCGTATACATTGTTGCAGAAAAATAACTTGACAAATTTCCACACCCATTAATAATAAGAACTCTCAGGAAAAGGAATAGAGGAATAGAGGGAAACTTTCTCAACCCGATAAAGAGCACCTAGAAAAAAACCTAAAGTTATGTTTAATAGTGAAAAACAATAGTTTTCCTCTAGGATCAAGAACATGGCAAGAATGTTTACACTCACCACTCATGTAGCATAATGCTATATAAGTTTTAGTCAGTGCAATGAGGCAAAAAAATAAAATAAAAGACATACAAATCAGAAAGAAAGAAATTAAACTGTCCCATTTGCAGACGACATAACTGTCATGTAAAAAATTCTGAGGAAAGCTACAAAACAATCTCTAGAACTTATAAGCAAGCTCAGCAAAGTTACAGGGTACAAAGGCAAACATACAAAGGTAATATACAGGTAAAAATACAGAGGTGAACACAGGTAAATATACAATGACCAGCTTCATATCTATATACTAGCAATTGACACATGGACACCAAAATAAAAACTAAAATACTATTACAAACATTCATACAAAAAGAGAAATATTTATGTTACATTTAAGACACGTGCAGGACTTGTATGCTAAAAGCTATTAGGTTGGTGCAAAAGTAATTGCGGTTTTTGCCATTACTTTTAGTGGCAAAATGTGATGAAGGAAATAAAATGCTGATGAAGGAATGCATGTTGATGAAGGAAATCAAAGAAGATCTAAATATATAGAGAGGCATATTGTGTTCACGGAGTAGATGACAACATAGTAAAATGTCAGGTCTCCTCAAATTGATATACAAGTATAGAACAATTTCTCTCAAAATCCCTGCAAGATATTTTGTAGACACTGACAAGATTATTCTAAAATGTATTTGAAAAGACATGAACTAGAACAGCTGAAACACTTTTGAAAAAAGAAGGATAAGAAGAAAAGAATCTGTATATCTGGTTTAAAGGCATTATATAGCTACCACAAACAAGACAGTGAGGTATTTGCGGAGGGATAAACAGATAAATGGAACAGAATAGAGAACCTAGAAGTATATACACACAAATATGCCCAATTGATTTTTACAATGGTGCGAAAGTACTTCTGTGGAAGAAGGATCATCTTTCAAAAAATGGTACAAGACCAATTAGAATCTCACTGGAAGAAAGGAGGAGAAAAGAAGGAAAAAGAGAAAGCCCTGGACTTAAGTCTCAGACTTTGTACAAACATTAATTCAAAAGAGGTCACAGACTTAAATGTGAAATGTAAAACAATAAAGCACTTATAAAAAACAAAACAAAACAGGAAAAAAACTTCAGGATCTAGGGCTCCACAAAGAGTTTTTAGACTTGATACCAAAAGCACCATCCATAGAAAGGAAAATTTGATCAATTTTACTTCATTAAAATTAAAAACTGTTGCTCAGTGAAAGATCCTGTTCAGAGGATGAAAAGGCAAGCTACAGATTTGAGGAAAATATTTGCAAACCATATATCCTATAAAGGTCTATTACGTAGAATATATATAAACAACTCTCAAAACTTAACAGTAAAGAAAAATAAACAATCCAATTATGAAATGAACAAAAGACATGAAAAAACATTTCACCAAAAAGGATAAACAGATGGCAAAAAAAAAAAAAAAAAAATGTGTAGAAAAATGTTCAACATCATTAGCCGTCAGAGAAATGCAAATTAAAACCAGAATGAGGTATCTTTACACATCTACTAAAATAGCTAAAAGAAAAAATAGTGATACGGTTTGGCTGTGTCCCCATCTAAATCTCAACTTGAATTTTATCTCCCAGAATTCCCATGTGTTGTGGGAGGGACCCAGGGGGAGGTAATTGAATCATGGAGGCCAGTCTTTCCCGTGCTATTCTCGTGAATAAGTCTCACAAGATCTGATGGGTTTATTAGGGGTTTCTGCTTTTGCCTGTTCCTCATTTTCTCTTTCCACCACCAGATAAAAAGTGCCTTTTGCCTATCTCCATGATTCTGAGGCCTCCCCAGCCATGTAGAACTGTAAGTCCAATTAAACCTCTTTCACTTCCTAGTCTTGGGTATGTCTTTATCAGCAGTGTGGAACAGACTAATATGATAAATTGGTACCAGTAGAGTGGGGCATTGCTGAAAAGATACCTGAAAATGTGGAAGCAACTTTGGAACTGGGTAACAGGCAGAGGTTGGAACAGTTTGGAGGGCTCAGAAGAAGACAGGAAAATGTGGGAAAGCTTGGAATCTCCTAGAGACTTTTTGAATGGCTTTGACAAAAATGCTGACAGTGATATGAACAATAAGGTCCAGGCTGAGGTGGTCTCCGATGGAGATGGGAAACTTTTTGGGAACTGGAGCTAAGGTAACTCTTGTTATGTTTCAACAAAGAGACTAGCAGCATTTTTCCCCTGCCCTAGAGATTCGTGGAACTTTGAACTTGAGAGAGATGATTTAGGGTGTCTGGTGGAAGAAATTTCTAAGCAGCAAACCATTCAAAAGGTGACTTGGGTGCTTCTATTTTAAATGTTAAAAGCATTCTATTTTAAGAGGGAAACAGCATAAAAGTTCAGAAAATTTGCAGCCTGATGATGCAGTAGAAAAGAAAAACCCATTTTTTTTTTTTTTTTTTTTTTGAGGAGAAATTCAAGCTGGCTACAGAAATTTGCATTTGTAGCAAGGAGCTTAATGTTAATCCCCAAGACCATGGGGAAAATGTCTCCAGTCCATATTAGAGATCTTCATGGCAGCCTCTACCATCACAGGCCTGGAGGCCCAGGAAGAAAAAGTGATTTCATGGGCTGGGTCCAGGGTCCCCATGTTGTGTTCAGCCTAGAGACTTGGCGTTTTGTGTCCCAGCTGCTCCAGTCATGGCTGAAAGGGGCCAACATAGAGCTTGGGTTGTGGTTTCAAGGCTTGGCAGCTTCCACAGGGTTTTGAGCCTGTGGATACACAGATGTCAAGAATTGAGGTTTGGGAACCTCCGCCTAGATTTCAGAAGGTGTATGGAAACACGTGGATGCCCAGGCAAAAGTTTGCTGTAGGGGTGGGACCCTCATGGAGAATCTTTGCTAGGATAATACAGAAGGGAAATGTGGGGTTGGAGCCCCCACACAGAGTCCCTACTGGGGCACTACCTAGTGGAGCTGTGAGAAGAGGGCCACTGTCCTCCAGACCCCAGAATGGTAGATCCACCGACAGCTTGCACCATTCTCCTGGAAAAGCCTCAGACACTCAATGCCAGCCTGTGAAAGCAGTCAGGAGAGAGGTTGCACCCTGCAAAGCCACAAGGGCAGAGCTGCCCAAGACCATGGGACCCACCTCTCGCATCAGCATGACCTGGATGTGAGACCTGGAGTCAAAGGAGATCGTTTTAGAGCTTTAAAATTTTACTGCCCCACTGTATCTCAAACATGCATGAGCCTTGTAACCCCTTTGTTTTGGCCAATATCTCCCATTTTAAATGGCTGTATTTACCCAATTCCTGTACCCCCATTGTAGCTAGGAAGTAACTACCTTGCTTTTGATTTTACAGTCTCATAGGTGGAAAGGACCTGCCTTGTTTCAGATGAGACTTTTGACTGTTAATGCTGAACATTAACAGTTTTGGGTTAATGCTGAAATTAGTTAAGACTTTGGGGTACTGTTGGGTAGGCGTGTTTGGTTTTGAAATGTGAGGACATGAGATTTGGAAGGGCCAGGGGAAGAATGATATGGTTTGGCTGTGTCCCCACCCAAATCTCAATCCAGGGAGAGGTAATTGAATTATGGGGGTCAGTTTTTCCCATGCTATTCTAGTGATAGCGAATAAGTCTCATGAGATCTGGTGGGTTTATCAGGGGCTTCTGCTTTTGCTTCTTTCTCATTTTCTCTTGCCCCTGCCATGGAAAAATTGCCTTTTGCCTCCTGTCATGATTCTGAGGCCTCCCCAGCCATGTGGAACTGTAAGTTCAATTAACCTCTTTTTCTTCCTATTCTCGGGCATGCCTTTGTCAGCAGCATGAAACAGACTAATACAGTTAGTGATGAAGATATGAATAAACTGGATCGTTCATATGTTACTGGTGGAAATGTAAAATGGTATAGCAACTCTGGGAAACAGTTTGACAATTTAAAAAAAACACAAAACATGCAACTCTCATATGACCAAGCAATTACAATCCTAGGCGTTTATTTCAGAGAGAGGATGACATATGGTCACACAAAATCCTGTTCAGACATGAAAATAGCTCCTTTATGTGTAATAGCCAAAAACTGGAAATACCCAGATATATCCTTCCGTGGGTGAATGGTTAAACAAATTGTGCAATATCTATATTATGCAATATTACTAAGTAATATAATATGAACATACTAATGATACAAGCAACAACCTAGACCAATCTTCAGAGAATTATGCTGAGTGAATAAGAGTTGATTCCAAAAAGTTACATACCTTATAATCTTATTTATATAAAATTTATGAAATGACACAGTTATAGAAATGGAGAACAGACTAGTGATTTCCAGGGCTTAAGAAGGAGATGGGGATGGGAGGAAATGGTTTGGACTACAAAATGGTGCCATAAAGGATCTGCATGGTGATGAAACTGTCCTGGATCTTGACTACAAGAATGTCAATGTCCTGATTGTAATGTTACATTCTAGTTTTGCAAGAGGTTGCCATTGGAGGAAATTGAGTAAAGGATGCATAGACTCTCTCTGTATTGTTTTTTACAACTGCATGTGTATTTATAATTATCTCAAAATCAAAAGTTCAATTAAAAAAAAAAAAACAATAGAACCGAAAGTGTTTCTGCCTATGCAGAAAACTAGCTAATGGGTTTTGGCCTGTTGAGGGGTAGAATATTTCTTAGCTAGAACTTGTACAAGTTACTTAAAATCTTTTTCCCTTCCCTTCCCTTCCCTTCCCTTCCCTTCCCTTCCCTTCCCTTCCCTTCCCTTCCCTTCCCT
>NW_012102710.1:1713651-1723651 GCF_000951045.1 Mandrillus leucophaeus
CTTCCCTTCCTTTCCCTTCCCTTCCCTTCTCATTTTTTTTTGAGACAGAGTTTTACTCTTGTCGCTCAGGCTGGAGTGCTATGGCCTGATCTCGGCTCACTGCAACCTCCACCTCCCAGGCTCAAATGATTCTCCTGCCTCAGTCTCCCGAGTAGCTGGGATTACAGGTGCACACCACCATGCCCAGCTAATTTTTTTGTATTTTTAGTGGAGACGGGGTTTCACTATGTTAGCCAGGCTGGTCTTGAATTCCTAACCTCAGGTAATCCACCCGCCTTGGCCTCTCAAAGTGCTGGGATTATAGGTGTGAGCCACCGCACCCGGCCACTCTTTCTTCTCTAATCTCCTCATGAATGAAAGAAGATTTTTTTGTTTGTTTTGGTAATGAAAATGAAGAGCTTAGCAAAGTACCTGTCATAGAGGAAGCATTTCAGTAAAATGCAAGCTATTTTGAAATATCCTCATCATCACCATGTTTACAAGCAACTCCGGGAGGGATACGTTTGAAAGGAAGGTGGCAGAAGGGTGGACGTCTAGAGCATGCCAGTGGGGTATGTGGCAGAAGGGGTTTGGACAGAATGAGTTTGGACATGACTGGAAGAAAGCCACAGTGAGGACTGGGATGGCAAGAAAAAGAGCCAGAAGTTGTTGACGAGACTTTCATTATTTTTCTACGTCTGTTGAATGGCAGCTTATTTTATGTTTCAAACCCAGGTATTTGAAGGGTGATTCCTTCTCCCCTGCAGTCACTTGTAAGGGAAAAATTGCCTGTTTTGATTCTTCATTTGCTTAATTCAATTCATTCACTAAACATTAAGCTAATCTCTACCTGTGTTTAGCACTGTTATGGGTACTTTTATTATTTGAAATGTAGTGCTTCCCATTTCAATTTTTCACCTGCAATATAAATGATCCCATTTGGGACAAAGGATTTGAAGGCTAATACAATGAAGAGGAGGCTAGATAAACACTGTTGCTTTGAACAGGGGCTTAAACTCCCTACGCATCAGTGTCTTCATCCATAAAATGGGCAGCAGAATTACCTGCCCCAAAAGGCTGTGAAGGTTAATTCAGCTAATCCTATAAAGTGCTTAGGGTTTCTGACACATATTATATCCCCAATAAATGTTGCTGCCCCTATGACAAATCCTGGACCAGATCCAGTCTTGCATGTATGCCTGTGACTGCAACACATGTTCCTCTTCCTCATGATTTGGGGAAGGGTCATGTATTTAACATCGGCTTTGGATTCAGATATCATTTCTATGCAATCTGAGCTTTGTGATCTGGAGCAGAGGATTTTACATCTCTGAGGTTCAGTTTCCTCATCAGGGGAATATAGCACGATTTAGTGCTTAGAAGCACGGTCCCCGGAGTCAGACAGATCTGGACTAAAAGCTCCCATTATTCATGTGAATTCATGTGACCCCGAGTTGAGCTGGTAACTTAATATCTCTGCACTTTAATATCAAATGCAAAGTGGAAACAATAATAGCTTTTATCTCCTAGAGTTATTATGAGGATACATGATATATTATATGCAAATTCCTATGTATGATACTCAATAATCCCCTTTCTCTTTTGCCTTCTCCTCACCTGTCTTCTTATATGTAAAGTACCTAGTACAGTGCCTGAAACTCAAGTAAGGGTAGCTATCATTATTACATTTCTTGTTTCCAAGAGTAATATACTTATAAGTGATATGTGAATATGAAAAACCTATAAATGATTAAATAATTCATTTCTGCTGCATTTCCAGATTACACAAAGACAGCCCTTCCTCTTAAATTCTGAGAGCTTGGAGAGAATGGCTATATGGTAATCATTTCAGCATCCCCAGGGCATTTGCTATGGTGTCCAGAAAAGCACGAAATGAGATCTATTGGAGAAAGTGTGGAGGGAACAACTATGAAAAACAGGAGAAAACTCTAATGCTTCAAATCATTCCAGGTGTGACCCTCCCCACTTACACATGCCCAAAGTGGAAAAAGGATTAATCTTGCTTAAAACAGTTCTCCATAAGTTTCTGGAGTTAGATTATTTGAGTTAGAAAATGAAAACTTACACACCGTCTTTTATTGCAACAGGTATTGTGTAAAGAGTCTTGCTGAAGTGTGGTGAGATAGGCTCATATGTGGCCAACTGATGTCTCAAACTCATGAGATGAGATATTGAATCCAATTTGAAATAAGAGGCAAGCCTCTTTGAATGAACACTGTGGTCCCTATATTCAGGAGACAGCTAAAATCCAGAGAACTTTTTAATTTGTTAGGGAAGAGGTGAGTGAGTTTTGAAGGAAATTAATGTGCATTATACTCCATTCTACAATAGTGGGAGTCTTAATAAATCTCATATCCAAAAAAGTGCCAACATGGTGAAACGTTGTCTCTACTAAAAATACAAAAATTAGCTAAGCACGGTGGTGCACGTCTGTAATCCCAGCTACTTGGGAGGCTGAGGCAGGAGAATTGCTTGAGCCTGAGAGGTAGAGTTTGCAGTGAGCCGAGATCGGCACTTTAGCCTAGGTGACAGAGTGAGTTAGACACTGTCTCTAAAAAAATATTTTAAAAATCCAAAAAATGCATTATAGAAGTAATCATTTCGATGGGAAGAAGAAATAAGGTACTGAAGGTTTTCAGACTTGCAATAACAAAGTTGTTTTTCCCCTGTAGGAATTTTATTAATGAGTATTTTTTAACTAAAAACATATAGCTATAAAAATGAAACATAACAAACCTGGCATTTGTTTCCATCTAGCTTTTTTCTCAAAATCAATCTCTTTCCTTTTTCTATTACTACTAGCTGTTCTTATACATTCTTACTATCTGTTTTTATCTACTTAGCAATTGTCTATCAAAATTTCTGCTATGTGTGAGGCACTGTTCTACATGTTGGGGCTGTCATAGTGACTAAGAAGGGTAAGAATTCTGACTTCAAGAATCTTTCAATCTTCCAATATAGTGGGAGGGACAGACATGATACACGTAAGCAACCAAATCAATACAATAATTATGGGTCGTGATATGTGATAAAGGAACTAGATACGACACCGAGAGGGAAGTTAACAGGAAGGACTCCCTTCAGAATGCATGGACAGGAAAGGCCTCATGAAATCTGAGATCTGAAGACAGAGAAGACCTGGGGGAAGAGCATTCCAAGCAGAGGGAACAGCGAATGCAAAGTCCTTGAGGAGGAAAGAGTTTGCTGTGGTCTTGGAAAGTTCAGAGACACCCAAACAAAACAACTGTGCTGCGTGTGAAGCAGCATTTTTCTTCACCACTAAACTGCTCAATGGTTCGTTTTAATCAATAGCAGATTACATAACGCAAAATAAGTCTCCTAATTAATATACTGCATTGTGTCTAATTCAGATCATGAAAAGTCACTCTGTAGGAGAAATGCCTGCACCACTTTGAGTAACAACATCATTGTGAGCCACCAAAAGTTTAGTTTCTCAGGCAGCATGACATTTCAAAAAGTGCACTGGAGTGGCTTCTTATGGTCTCGGGGGAAGGCAAGCACTGGACAAAAACTCTGGGGCTCCCATTTTGGCTCATCCACCAAAGAGCCTTGGAACTTCAAACCAGTCATTCTCCCTTCTTAGAACTCAGTTTCCTTCTCATCTGAAATAATTGATAAAGTCACTTTAAATAAGTAAGGGCTATGGTTTATGTCCTGTAGAATGGTTAATGATTTCCATGTCATCATCAGTATAATTTGAAAAAGGGGGGAAAAAAAAAAAGAGAAAGGAAGAAATAAAAAGAGGAGAAAAACTAAAGAAAAAAAAGAAAGAGGAAGAAAAACAATGAAGATCTTGCATATGAGTAAGAAAATGCTTAATAAATGGCATATAGTAATCATAACTTTTTAAAAACAGAAGTTTCTATGTCAAATATATGGCAGGGCTACCTGTTTAGTTGCTGGTTCCATCCCTGTCCCACAATTCGTAGTGCTGAAAGCCTGTAATCTGAACCTGACTCCTCTGATGGCAATAATAATTCTCAATTCAGCCAAAGAACACCAAATGTAATTATTGAATTCTAAAGATGGTCTCCCAAGAGTTCCCATTTCTTATTTTTCAATTGAGCACTGATCTAGGTACTGCTATGAGGAAATTTTGCAGCTGTAATTAAAGCTACATGTCAGTTGACCCTATAATACAGAGATTATCCAGTGGGCTGACTCAATCAACTGAGCCCTTTAAAAGCAAAATTTTTGCTGGCTGGTTGCAGAACAGAAAGTTTCCAAACTTGAGAAAAATTCAACACATTTTTTGCTGGCTTTGAAGAAAGAGGAAACAACGTTAGCAGGAATATGGTCAGTCCTAGGAGATGAGAGTGACCCCTTGCCACTAGACAGCAAAGTAACAGACACATCTCAAAAGCACAAATGCAAGAAACAGTATTCTGCTAAAATTTGAATGCTCTTGCAAGTACTTTATTTCCCACAGGCTTCAGGCAAGAGTCCAATCCAGCCATCACTTTGATTTTGGCCATGTGACAAACTTAGCAGAGAACCCTGTCATATTCCCCCAGACCTCTGACCTACACAATTGTGAGCTAGTAAATGGATTTTAAGTTACTAAATTTGTGGTAGTTTGTTACATAGCAATAGAAAATGAATACATCAAATATTTGAAGAAAACAATATGAAAGACACCAAACTCAACTAACATCCAAAGAAACAGTTAATACAAGTAGAATGTTTTTCTTTTAAAAAAAAAAACCATAATTTCTCCAGTAATTTTAAAAATTGTGTTAAGAACATTTAACATATCTATCTTCTTGACAAATTTTTAAGTGTACAATGCAATATTGTTCAATACAGTCATATTGCACAACGGATTTCTAGAACTTACTTATTCACCTTGCATAACTAAAACTTTATACCCACTGCACAGGCAACTCCCCATTTTCCCCTTTCCCCAAACTCTGGAGACCACCCTTCTACTCTTCGCTACTATGACTACTTTTGCAAATTCATATAAATATTTGTTCTTTTGTGACTGACTTATTTCATGCAGCACGGTGTCCTCAAGATTCATCATGTTGTCACATTTGGCAGGATTTCCTTCTTTTTTGAGGCTGAATAACATTCCATTGTATATACATACCGCATTTTGTTTGTAGAGTCTTTGACTTTGGTATCAGGGTAATACTGGCCTCATAAAATAAGTTTGGAAGCTTCTCTTCCTCTTCAATTTTTTGGAAATGTTTAAGAAGGATTGGCATTAATTTTTTAATAATTGAATAATAATTTTTATTATCATGTCTTCTCATTCCTAGGAATTTAACTGATAAAAATCAGAACAGAATCTGAAATATAGTCGCACTACAAAATTGGTTAGATTTCTCTCGGGATACCACCACATGTGCTCATAAGTGGGATTTAAATGAGGAGAAAAAAGACACATAGAGGGGAACAATATACACTGGTGCCCTTTGGAGGGTGGAGGATGGGAGGAGGAAGAGGATGAGGAAAAACAACAAATGGGTACTAGGCTTAATAGGTGGGTGATGAAATCATCTGTAAAACAAACCACCATGACGCAAGTTTACCTGTGTAACAAACCTGTACTTGTATCCTTGAACTTAAAATTAAAGTTACAATAAAAGGGTCAAAAATTATAAAAAGAATTGCATACTCCTAAGTCATCTATTTATTTAAAAGTGTTTGGTGTAACTCACCAGTGAAGCCATCTTATTCAATTTCCTTACTAATTATAGATCTGTTCAGGTTTTTAATTTCTTCATAATCCGATTTTAGTAAGTTGTATGTTTCTAGTAATTTATCTATTTATTCTAGCTTATACAATTTATTGGGTATAGGTGTTCATAGTAGCCTCTTATGATCCTTTCTATTTCCATGGCATCAGGTAAAATGTTTCCTCTTTCATTTCTGATTTTTTTTTTTTTGAGTCTTCTCTCTCTCTCTCTTTTTTCTTTCAATTCTAGGTATACGTTTGTCAATTTTGTTGATCTTTTCCAAAATTACTCTTAGTTTTATTGTTTTTTTTAAAATTGTTTTTCTGTTTTCTATTGTGTTCATTTCTGCTTTAATCTTTGTTATTTCTTTCTTTTACTAACTTTGGGTTTAGATTGTTCTTTTTCTGCTTTCTTGAGGTACAAAGTTATGCTGTTTATTTGAGATCTTTCTTATTTCAACATAGTTGCTTATTGCTATATAATTTCCTCTTACTACTTTTGTTACATCCCATAGGACTTGGTATGTTGTGTTTCCATTTTCAGTTTTCTCAAGATATTCTCAAATTTCCCTTCTGATTTTTTCTTTGATTCACTGGCTGTTCAGGAGTGTATTGTTTAATTTACATATTTGTGAATTTTCCATTTTTCTTTAGTTATTGATTTCTAGTTTCATTTCATTGTGGTCAGAAAAAAATATTTAGCATGAGATCGGTCTTCTTAAATTTGTTAAGATTTATCGTGTGACCTAACATGTAATTAATTCAGCACTTGAAAAAAAATGTAATTATTCTGCTATTTGGTGAAATATTCCGTATATGTCTCTTGGGTTCATTTGGTCTATAATTGTTTATGTCCTCTGTTTCCTCGTTGACTTTCCATATGGAACTTCTATTCATTGTTAAATGTTAGGTATTAAGTATCCTACTATTGCTATTTCTCCTTTAGTTCTGTCAATGTTTGCTTCATATATTTAGATAATTCTAATGTTGGATGAATATATATTTAAAATTGTTACATTTTCCATAAGAATTGATTCTTTTATCCTTATATAATGACCTTTTGTGTCTTTTGTGAGAGCTTTGTCTCATAGTCTATTTTTTCTGGCATAAGTATAGGCATCCATCCTACTCTCTTTTGGTTACAATTTGCATGGAACGTTTTTCCATCTCTTGACTTTTAGCTTTTATATATTTTTAAGTCTAATGTCAGTCTCCTGTAAACAGCATATAAGATCCAATATCTTATTAGTTTTATTTTTATCTATGTAGCCATTTATAATTTGAGAATTTAATTCATTTATATTTAAAGTGATTGTTTATAGAGAAGAACTTACTATTGCCATTTTCTAGTTTTCTGTCTTTTGGTTCTTATGTTCTTTTCCTTTCTTGCTGGTTTCTTTTGTTGATTTTTTTTTGCATTGATATGCTTTGATTCTTTTTTACTTACTTTTAAAAAAATTTACTTTTTACTTTCTTTTGTGCATATTTTATAGGTATTTTCTTTGTGGTTACATGGGGTTTATATAAAACATCTTATAGTTATAATAGTCTATTTCAGGCTAGTATCAACTTAACTCCATACAGAAACTCTACACTGTTACTTTTCTTCTCCCCACACTTTGTTCTTGATGTTACAATTTATATCTTTTAAAATTGTTTATTCATTAACACATTTTATAGTTATATTTGCACTATTTTTGCCTTTTTAATCTCTAGACAAATTAAAACTTTTTTACCCATCGCATTACATGTTATGGTATTTTCAATCTGTATATATATTTACCCTTACCACGAAGTTATATACTTTCACATGCTTTTGAATGGGTGTTAAGCATCCTTCCTCTTCAACTTGAAGAATTCCCTTTAGCATTTTCTGTAAGGCACATCTATTGGTGAAGAATTCCTTCAGGTTTTGTTTGTCTGGGAAAGTCTTCATCATGCCTTCATTTCTGAAGAACAGGTTTTGCTAGTTACAGTATTCTTGGATGACAGTTTCATTCTCAGCACTTTTCATATATCATCTCACTGCCTTCTAGCCTGTAAGATTTCTGCTAAGAAATCTGCCAATGTTGTTATGTATATTTCCTTAGATATAATGAGTTTTCTCTTGCTACTTTCAAAATTCTCTTTGACTTTTAAAAATGTGTATTCTTTTGCTATTTGGTGGAATATTCTGTATATGTCTCTTGGGTTCATTTGGTCTATGATTGCTTATGTCCTGTTTCCTCATTGATTTTCCATATGGAACTTCTATTCACTGTTAAATATTAGGTATTAAAGCATCCTACTATTGCTATTTCTCCCTTAGTTCTGTCAATGTTTGCTTCATATATTTAGATAATTCTAATGTTGGATGAATACTTAAAATTGTTACATTTTCCTTAATAATTGATTCTTTTATCCTTACATAATGACCTTTTGTGTCTTTTGTGACAGCTTTGTCTCAAAGTCTATTTTGTCTGGCATAAATATAGGCACACAGCCCAACTCTTTCCCTGCACCCCAGAAGAAGCTGAGAGCTGCTATTGCTTTTTTTGCCCCTAAATATGTTTCTATTCCAGTCTGTTAAATGCAGGAAGCGAAAGCCAATGTGATGCTTCTAGAAGGCAGGAGAGGGATGGGAAAAAGCTGATATTTATCAAGTGCATCTATGTGCCAGACAGAACACTGGGTGCTTTACATACATAATCCCTAATCTGCATAGCAATTCTGTATATTAGGTATCACTGATGCCCAGTACGCTTAATAGACGTTCTCAAGATTTTCTAGCACCTATAGGGCAAGGATAGAAGAGACATTCCTTTTTCTAACTGTATATGCAGCCCCCGGTTCACTATCTTTCCACTATATGGGTCTGCCCCTTTTCTGATTTTATAATTTTCTAACATATCTTCTCCAAGTTTTTCCCTTTCTAGACATTATTTTCCCTCAATGGTCAAAAGCAGCCGTGCTTCTCTTACAAGAACATTAGAGTATGGTGATGGGAACAGTCAGGCAGGGCAGTGTAGTATGGCATAGTCCAATAGTATGGCATAGTCCAATGGCTCCTGCCCCTGCCTGTACAGCAGAATCACCTGGGGAACATGTTAAAAATATATTCATCTGGGCCTCACTCAAAGCCTACTGAATAAAAATATCTGTGCCTGGAACTTCGGGAATATATATTTTAAGAAACCATCAGCATAGATTTGAGAACCATTGGTGTAGTCAGAACTAGGTTTGGATCTTGGCCCTGCCATTACTTACTTTCTATTTTTCCATCTTGTGTTATATGACAACTGTTAGTCAAGCTAGACTAGGTCATGCTGCAGCAATATATTAGCCCTGAAATCTCATTGTCTTACCACAACAAAGGATTATTTATCACTCTTACTTCACTGCTGGCTTACTGGCCTTAGCATACAGTTTATTTCTGTATTTGTTTTGTATTTACACAATATATAGAAAAATCTTGATTTGCACACAAATAGTTTTGCATACTGACTTAGATGCTCACAAGAAAAGCAGCAGAAAAACTGGATGGAAGGTTGTATCACTAACAATATCTAACTCAATTGATGGGATTCCTTAGTTGGGAAGTACTCAGTTTAGAGGTAACTGAACAGGTAGGTTCACTATTTGGTAGAAAATACTTTTCAAATGGCAGTAAAGTTGGGGGTTAAAATAACAGTATTGTATATGTTCAAGAGTGTCATTAAAAAAATCTCAGTTGTCTGTTGTACTTAAAGTTTGAGATCATACAGACATATTTTCTATATATTAAGGAATGCTAACTTTAACAACAATTATTGTTGAAGTTTTATCAATAGTTATAAAGACATAATTTTGTGATTTGCAGTAGAGCTTATTTTAATACACAGCATCACTACTTATCATATGACTGTGTCTTGATAGTATCACCACATACTTGCCATTTGTCATGTGAGGCCCAAGTACTAACATAGTGTATTTTCTTCTTCAAGAGGCTCCAGTGAGTGTGGGGTAGAGAGAAAGCTAATTGAAATTAAGCTTCCTAGATATGGCAGGGAAGTTGGGTCTTGAAAAGTTCCATAATCTGCAGTTAGATCTCTAACCTCATTATCTGCCATGCCCGGCTTTGGAATTTACACTCTAGAGACATACCCTACAGGTTGTTTTGAGCTTTGTTCAAACTCTTTCTTCTCCCTAAAATCTCTTATCACTTTTTTCTTTTGGTTAAGTAACACATATTCTTCATGCCTAATCTCAGTTTTTATTTCTTCCAGGAAATGTTCTTTATTCCCTTGTTCTTTAAATTACTTACCTTATTTTCTGTGT
>NW_012102710.1:1728651-1788735 GCF_000951045.1 Mandrillus leucophaeus
AGTGGATCTGACGTGGGCGATCAGCACCTTCCTTTACCAATGGCTTATGGAACTCACGTCCAGCACGAGAGTGGATATTTGCCCAACAAAACTCACAGTAATACTGCAGGCAAGTGACATTGGCACAAAAAAAAGGAGCAAATTTTCCACCACAGCGTGCGCCCTGGCATTCATCACACATCTGGTCATCCAGCACATATGGCTTTACCTCCACCTTGAAAAAAAAGAAAGTCAGTTTCATTAGGGTCTGCTTCAGAAATCAAGTTCTGTAATAACTTAAAATGTTTCTATAGAGGAAAAAAAGGACCAGCAGTAAAAGCTGAGGAAATGGGCAGTTTCTCAAGGAAGGAGCTTTACCGTGTAGTAGGTTAAAATACTTTAAAAATCTAAAAAAATCTGATTTGCAAAACATTTCACTCTCACCTTTCTTGAATAACATCTTTGAAACACCTGTGTCCTGGTATTTTCAGAGTTGGGGGAGATTGTGAGTGAAAAACAAAAGAGATCTCAAGTAGCCATGGAAGACAGTTTCCACACCTTTTTCCCTCATTCCAGTATCACCTGTGAGATGGCAGAACCCGAACAGCCACTGATTAAGGCAGCGCTTCTCCACTGCAGGTGCGAGTCACACTCTGCTTGGAAGTAAGTGGCACAGACAAGCCAGAACTGTGGAGAATCTTACAAAGGGCATGCCTAGACTTCTGTAAATTTGTAAGATATAAAGTACAAGTCCTGTTGTGAAGGTCTGACTTGGCAGAACACTTCAGACTGGAGTCAGCTCTGAATGATAAACTTCTCCACCTCAGTTTCCACATCTGTCAAGTGGGAATAACAGATCTTGTCTCAGAGTTGTGAGGCTTAAATTGTGAATGTCAAAGCATAAGACAGTGCTTGGCACATGGTAAAATATTCTATAAATTAGTATTATCTACTATTAACTACAATAGCCTTGCTTTTCTGCTTGTGATAACTTTATGAATGGAAGGTTTTTACCGTTTGGCTGAAAAGTGCCAGACAGAGTAACAGCTCAGCTGTTCCTTAGGAGACAACAGAACACTGAGTGTTCTGAATGACTGGATTGAGATAAAGTAAAGGTTGCCTATAGTAAAAAAATAATGACCCAACAGTTTGTATTCTGAATGTAGTCTACTGAAATACTTGCATGAGTGCAGAAAATGAATATAAGGATACTTTCTGCAATATTATTTGTAAGAACAACAAACTAGAAACAACCTAAAAGTTGATTAAAAGAACTTTTAATCAACTAGGATGTTCATTTGATAGGTCATGGAATTACATTGTTATTTATATTTCATTCATTAAGGATTAGGATAAATATATTTTATGTATATTCGACACTTGGCTTTTCTGAATTGCTTGTTTGTATCTCTTGCATATTTTCTTGCTGGAGTTTGTTTTTTTAAGTTGATTTATGAGTTCTCTTTCGTCAGTTATGAATTTTTAACCTTTTTCCTAGTGGCTTTATAATCTTTAACACAAATTTAAAAAATTTTTATGCTTGATCTTTATCTCTCGACTTTTTCCTTTATGGGTTCTATCTTTTCTTTGCCAGGCTGCTATTTTTGATTCATTATCTTCACTACAATTATAGTTATAATAAAAAAAGAACATTATAACGACTAAAGAATAAATTAAGGTAGCAGACAGTTACTGGATTTCATCTCACTGAATTATAAACTCCATGAACAATGCGACAGCACCCATTTGCACAACATTCAGTTCCCAGTGCCTAGAAGAATATCCAGCATGAAGTAGAAATGCTATAAATATATGCATAAATGCAATATATTTACATATGTTTTCTGGGTTTCTTTCTCATGGTTTTTTTTTTTTTTTAAATAAGATTTTAGAGAAATTGAAACCAGGGTTTGTGATGTTTACTTCACTTCCATAATAATAAAGTGCCAGATGTTCAGGAGTTACATTTTAATATAAAACTGTTGAACGAAAATTTTGCAAATGCAATGATTTCAATTATCTGTATTTTTAAAATTCTACATATTAGTTTATGAAGCTAACCTACTTTACTCAAAACCAGAGACTTTAAAGATGGAAAACTGAATTTCAAAATCTATTTTTCATTAATAATCTCTAATAATTAAACTCTTCTACATGCAAAACGAAGTTTCATTAACACTACACTTCACCTAGTCTTATTTTCTAACATTTACGAGAAATCACAGTGAATTATACCACTCATGAAATAATATACAAAAAAATACAATGAATTACACATCTGTGGTGATTGCTTTCCAGCTATCAGATAGGAACTAAACCACAGTATCCATGAGTCTAAAAAGTAAGTGGAATAACAATTTTTATTCCCTCCAAATATGTATCCTGTGTATCTTTGGGTTGGCAGTTATACACTTAAATTTACTCCATTTTTATGGTTTAATAACCATATTCATATTGGAGAGATGAAAAGTATAAAGGTTAATGGTTTAATATTTCTTTGTATAAGCAATACTACTGACTTGTAAAATATTTAAGGCTCAAATTCTTATCAAATACAGTTCAAAATTACCTTTGTAACACATATCTTATTATAAGCTTTTCTCTCAGGTATTTCAATCAATGCCTTTTTAAGAAGGCACAGGTATCTCAATTCATCTGCTCTGCAACTGAGTTGCTCTTTAAGAGTCAACACTCTGCTCCAAATAATTGGTCCTTCACTATCATTTCAGAAACAAAGAGGTATGAGGTATGACACTGTAACAGTCTTTTTCTTCTGCTACTGCACATTAAATACCATGATTATATACTATGTAAATAACGTCCCCTGTGACCTATTACCTCTCTGTAAAGTAGGGGATTAGTGGTCTAAACCACTGCTGTACATTTGTGTCACTTTTGGAGCTTTATAAACTCCTGTTGCCCTGGCTGCCTCTCAGACCAATTCAGCAGAACCTCAGGGGGTAGGACCCAAATGTCAAGAATTTTCTAAGTTCCCAGGTGAATAACGTACAGCAGAGGTTGAGAACCACAACATTAGAGGAACTCTTAACGTTCAGACAAGTTCAGAAAAGTTATGTATGCATGTCTTATCAAAAGCAGAACACCTCCTCTTAGTTTTTTTTGGGCAACCTTTTAAATAGCAATGCAAACAAACAAAAAGGAAACCACTCTGCATTTGTGAACTGAACCTATGCTGCGTTTCTTTTCTAAATGAGATGGTTGGGTAATTACATTGAGGACTACTTCTAGCATGCATGGTCTAGTCCATTGGTATTAATTAACCAGCCTCCCTGTCCCCAAAATAGTCTTTTAATGTGCCAAACAGCCCCAGGTTTCAAGAAACTGTTACACTGGGGAAAAGGAGTACCCAATCAACTTATATCTTCTATCTACTAATTTGGATATACAAAATCCATTTACCCCCATATTCTTAATGTATTTCTGCTGTACTATAAATATAAACATGATTATTTTAGAATATGTTTAGCTATGTATAGGAACTGTTCACAGATTTTGGCATAAAATAGAGTTCTAAATGAATGCTAGTGTCTTTATTTTAGAAGGTAGTTAGTACTTGGAATTATTCAATACGGTTTCAGTTATCATTCCTAGTACTTCTTAAAAGTTCTTATTGTGATGATTCAAGCAATGCTACTAAAAAAATTTTAAGTTTAGGTCAATTATTTTAGAGAAATATACACAATGCATTTTTATTTTAGATTTTGTGACAAATGAAAACAAACATTTAAATGACACTCTCCGCCAAGTTCTATTCTAAGTGCTTGTGTATATGTGAATGCATTTAATCCTCAAAATTACTGAGAAAGACATATTATCATTGTTTTCCATTTTACAAGTGAGGAAAAAGAGGCATAGAGAAGGTTAATTTGTAGAAATGGGGTTTAATCCCAGGCAGTCTGACTCCAATGTACAGGCTCTTAAAACCACCTCTGCCTCCATGGTTAGAATATTTGACCTTACTGGCTGATTAAAAAATTTTGACACGGCTGCACAATGATATTAATATTTTTATATTATACCTAAAGTTTAAAGTGTGTTCAGTAATTTTCCATTTCAAGGATATTTTTATGTAATATCCTTTAAGACTTAAAGAAGTATAAAAACTAAACAGCGTTCGAATTATATTATTAACTCCTTAGGGTATGAAGCTTTGGATCAGCACCTCATTATAGGACATAAGTTATTTCCCAATATGCAACTTACACGTTTATCAATATCACCATGCTGAAGCTGAACAAACCGAGCACTAATGGCAGCAATATAGCTCTGCTGATTGGAGAAAGCAACTCGCCCAGCACCTTTTGGGTATTTTAGCTCAGGATCTGTATCAATTCCTGCATAACAAACTCCACCATACAGCCGGTCCATGATCATAGCAAGTTCCACTTCAAAAGGAAAAGAAGTTTACATCAAATTTGAGAGAACACAGGAATCAACAATTTTTAAGTACTTTTTGTAAAATGTAGAAGTCAATAGTATATTATCATTTGACCAGGAGTAGAATGGCAGATAAGAGGCTGTTGTTAAAAAGGAAGGGGATCAAGGATGCCTTTTTTTTTAACTATAAAGTGACTCACCACCATCACATCTACCCACTTACAGCACTAAACCTACTATATACTCTATCTTCTGACCTATAGACAAACAGTTCCATGCTCTTTCCTAAATCCAATCCTTTCACTTGCATACTAGATCCCATCCACTCTCACTAAGGACACTGCTTTAGCAATTCTCCCCTTTCCTTTCTATACGATCAGTTTTCCCCTTACACTAGATCATTCCCAAGTATACTATAATTTTCCTATCTTAAAAAATTCCCTTAACACTTTTTTTCCCTCTTAGCTACTGCTCCATTTCTCTGTTCCCCTTTACAACCAAATTTCTCAAAATCTGTTCCAGTATTCCCCCCAATTCCTCTCCTCCCATTCTTTATTCAACTCTTTCTAATCAGACTATCGCACCATGACTCCATTATAATTGTTCAAGCCAAGTCCAATGGTCAATCTATCTGTAAATAGCATTGAAAACAGTTAATCCCTTCCTTCTCATTCAAATATTTTCTCCATCTGGCTTCTAGAATATATTATCCCACTAATTCTGCTCCTACCTCACTGATAAATTTCTTCTGAGTCTTCCTTGATAGTTCATCTTAAACTCCTTAACTTTTCAATGTTAGAGTACCCGAAGTTTCAATCCTTGCAACACTATCTACACTCCTGGCTTTGGTAACTTCATCCTGTATCATAGCTTTAAACACCATCTAAGTTTTTAAGCTCCTACATTTTTATCTCTAGTATGGACCTCTCCCCTGGACGACGGACTCGTATATGCAACTGTCTAGTGGACAACTCGATATTTAACAGGCACTGGCCACACTCAGTATATTAAAAATGGAACTCATAATCTTCCCCTATCCCATTAAACCTGCTCCAATGAGTTTCTGCTGACCCAGTTAGAAAGCAACAGAAAAGATGAAGTTGTCAAGATGTTTGGCTTCATCCTTTCCGTATTCTTCCCTTGCTCCATACTGTACATGCAATCCTGTGAACCTGATTTTCAAAACATATCTAGAGTCCAATCGCCTCACCTCCGTCACTAACATCCTGATTCATGCTAACATCATTTTTCATCTGGTTCATGGCAATAGCCTTCTCTCTTTGCTTTTGGCCCTTGCCTTCCCAGCTTGTTTTTAAAACAGTATAAGGAGTGATTCTCTTAAAAAATATACCAGATACCACCATAAAAATACATTAAAAATATACCATATATGATGGTTTAATTGAAATTTCTATTTGGCAGCTCTGAATGGTGCCATAAACTTGTGTTCAAAACCAAGACCACAATCTTCCCTCCCAATCTGCTCCTTCTCCAGTGCTCCTCCCATCTCAGTAAAAGGCATCACTGTCCACCCAGTGGCTTATGACTGAAAGATGAGATTCAGTCTTTGTGTTTACCTCATAAATATCTGTCACCTCTGTTCAGTTGGCTTTCTCCACTGCTACCACTAATCCAAGTCACCATTGTCTATCTCCTGGCTTGTAATAATAGGATGCTAAACTGGTCTGCCTGTATTTACTCTTACCTTGGCCCCCCTCTCTCTGAGTCATTAAAGTGAACTTTGAAAACTGCAAATATGATGAAGTCTCTCTTTTGCTTAAAAGCTCTTCAATGGTTTACCCTTGCTCTAAGGGTAAATACCAAGTTAGCCTATTAGACTTGTATGATGTGAATCCTGTCTACTTTTTCAATGTCTCCTTGTGTCCCCTCCCTCACTCTTTGTATCCCAACTCAGGCACTTTGGACTTCTTTCAGTTCCTCCAAAGCACCGTTTCCGTCCACCCAAGACCTTTAAATAAGCTGTTCCCTTTCTGTGAAACATACTCCTCAGAACCCTATTACCATCCTGATCCTACTCCTTTTGCCCAATCTTTGTATGTCAGCTCAACTACAAATATCTTCAAGATATCAGACTTCAAATATCTTCAAGATATCAAATAATCATATTTCCTTGCTACATGCTCTTCTATTCCCTATGTACTTCTTTGTAGAAGTCATCATATTCTATAAGTATTTACATGTATGAATCATTCTTTAACATATGTCTCTAAGACTGGGGAGAGGATGTTTTCAGTGATGGAAATCACTAACACTCTACACATGGTACAGGGTACCATCTAATGTGAGCAAAGTGGGTATATACATCTACAATTATATTCCTATGTAACATATTTTGGTAGGTTTCTGGTTCCTAGTTATTGATAAACAGAAGTTTATCATCATTCACTTATCTAAAGTGCTACTTTAATGATTAAAATATAGATAAAAGAGAAAAAATCCCATATTTCTTTTTCAGATATCGGAATTGATCTACACAAAATAAACAAAGCCCAAATACTCATATCTTAGAGAGGTACACTTAGAAAATTGGAATTATTTAGGTGGATTCTTATAGATTTGCTTGGAGTTAGCTACTGCACTAATATTGATAGATAAGCACTCAATTTTCCAGTTTGAGTTTCAAGAAGGGGTCTCAGAATTTGTTTCAAAATTCTGTAGTTAGCAGCTATTGGAGCATGAAGAATCTGCTCCTGCTCTGTCCAATAGTGTCATGTACACAATAGCTTCCAAATGTTTATTAAATTGACTAGGACATATTTAAATGATTTTTTAAAACAAAATTGTTAACATTCTACTTACCAGCCCTTAATGGCCTAGGAACACCTCCAACAAAAATTGTTTTTCGGGGATCCAAAGGCTGAGAACCATCCATTACAAAATCACTATCACTTAAATTCCAAGGACGTATTTGAACCTATGAAGAAAACCACATTGAGTCTTACTCCCTTGATGGCTTATGAGAATTTTCTGTTTGTTTTTGCCAGTTAATAGTGATTGTTTTATTGTTTAAAAATTTGTATAGTGGGACCTGGAAACAAATTTTTTTATAACTTTTGATCTAAATACTGTAAATCAGCAGTCCCCGACCTTTTTGGCACCAGGGACCAATTTTGAGGAAGACAATTTTTCCAAGGATGAAGGTGGTGGAAGATGGTTTTGAGATCAAAGTGTTCCACCTACGATCATCAGGCATTAGATTCTCATAAAGAATGTGCAACCTAGATCATTCACATGTGCAGTTCACAATAGGGTTTGCATTCTTATGAGAATCTAATGCCATCTCTGATCTGACAGGAGGTGCAGCTCAGGCAGTAATGCTGGCTTGCCTGCCACTCATCTCCTGCTGTATGGCCTGGTTCCTAATAGGTCATGGACCACCAGTACTGGTCCACTGCCCAGGGGTTGGGGACTCCTGCTATAAATTATCTGGATGTTTCAAAAACTAAAACTCAACATGATAGTTTAATTGTTCTTTTATTAATTAATAATCACTTCAAAACAATTTTTGAAAAATCTACATTTGTAGCCTGAAGTTCATGTGGTATTTACTTACTGGTTTGTCCTTAATAGTAGGGCTAGAAACACACAGATAGAGCTTTCCATCTTCTTCAATACAAGCATCAATTAGTGCCTGAACTGAGCTCTCTTCTTGAAAGAGAAGAAATGCATAGCCTGGAATAACCATTAAAAATGAGGCAGTATGTCAAGTCAAGTGATTTTACTCCAAATTTCAGTACTATTTAGAAAATACATGCTTTTGGAAAAAAAAACAAAAAAACAACTAGGACAAAAAACCATTTACCTTCTACAAGAGAACACAATATACTATGTAATACCCATTAAAACAGATACTCAGTAAAGCAATTGGCTACTTTATATAGAACACTTGCTATCTATCAGATATTGTACTAACTTACGTGCATTATTATTTGATTCTCAAAAGTCTATGAAATACAATTCCCATTTTACAGAAGAAAAAAAATCAAGGTACTGAAGTCAGTCTCCTAGTAAATAGTTGGTTGAATAATTTCAAACCCAGGTCAGCCCCAAGGTCTCCCATGCTCTTTCTAGTAGTGATACTACCTTCTTAAAGAACTTGGTAGAATTAACCAGGTGAGTATATCTGGAGCTAAAGTTTGCTATAAAGGCCTTCAGGTTAATCCAAGTTCTAGAGCATACTTTTAGACTGGAATACACTTGGAAAGGTCCAGGAAATCCCCTAAGCAGAGGAAACATTCCACAGTCCCACGAAAACTTATCAATGATACTAAGAAAGCTACAGTAGAACGGTTGGAATAAAATATGTTCCTTAATAAAACATGGGTCAGATGAATCAAAACTTTTAAATCAAGCCTCAACTCAGAAAGCAGTGGAATACATTTTTCAAACTGTTTGGAGACTATCTAGACTTGTAAACAACCAATTGCCAATCTTTAACAAAAAATCATGATCCAGCCGACAGAATAGACTACTTATAAAAAGAAGGCATCAAAATTTACACAACAAGTTTACTATTATGTGATTATTCCCAGCAAGTGATAGCTATAAATGATCTATCCCTTATCTTGGCAAGATTTCTATGTGAACAAATGTACAGCATTTTAATCTAGTCCCAGTATGAAGCAGACATCAAGCAGGCCATGTATGTCTGTTCCACCATATAACGGGAAGTGTAAGGTCATGTTTTACTCAAGTCAAAAAACTCAGCCTATTGTCAACAATAGCTTTATGCCACAAAGGTCTGATGTGACACTAAAGTACTTCATTTTAATAAAATTAATAGCTGATTGTATTAAAAATACCTGAAGCCATTTCACCCTATACAAATGATTTCACCCTATATAAATACAAACTTCCAAAGGTAAGATTACACAGGATTAAAAAACATGTCTTAGATTTTTTACATTGCTAGAAACAATTTAAATATTCTTAAAAATAATGAAGCATTTTTAAGGCTTTAATTTTGATACAAAATAAGGATCTGGGAACTATAACTATTTTGTAATAAGGAAAAGGGTGTAAGACCAATTTACTGAAATAGTACATTAAATTCGGTCATTTTTTAAAATTTTTGATATTAATATTTTAATATTGCTAAATTTTAAAATAATACTTTAAATTCAGTATTTTTAATATTTCTCAATTTTTATTATTAGAGAATAAATGTTTATATTACAAAAATTAAGCCATATCAGGTAAATTATGACTTACCCAATGCAAGTCATTAGATATTAAAATACTCTTAACAAAAACATACTATATAATAGCTTCTTTCGAATTTGTTAAAGCAAGCTAACAATCACGTAACGTGAAGGTTATCCACTGCAAAGGAAACTTATGTACATGTGTGGCTTAGCATCTAAGGGACTCCAGTCACTGCTGTAATTACAAGGTAGCTTCACCCACTGGATGCTTCTATACCAGTGTTTTCCAAACCATGGAAAATGCTGAATTACAGAAATAAAAAAATTGCTTGAAAGAGCAAGGTTTGGGGATACTGGTCTTTGGAAATGGCTACAATTAACTGTAATTGTACCAAAAAAAGTATGAACTGCCAATGCCAATTTTATTTTTTCAATTAGAGAAACTACTACAAAACCACAATAACAATGATAGCAACAATAGCAATAAAGACAACTATTCTGTTTCACATTAAATTTGTTCCATCTCATCTTTCTAGGCTTAGAGTACACCATACCTGTAAGTGAACAAGTGGCTCATGCAAAAATGTGCATCTCTCTCCAGCCAAACAATTCCTAATTCCTTTTTAAAATTCTATTTCCATTCCTGCCTGGAACTCTGTTCAAGTACTTTTTATCTATCTGTATACAGTACCTTAAATTAATTCCAAACCTCTCAGTGAAGCTTTCCCCTATCTATTGAAGTAATTTCTCCATCCTATAGTATTTTTTGTTATCTCATTTATTAGGCAGTTAACAATCTGTGAACTATTGAGAATATGAACATTCACAAAGGTGAATAAAGACACTATCTTACAGACCTTTGAAAGAAACTGACATTAATAAAATAATTACAAATTTTTAAAGTTGTAAAAATGTAATACTGCAACTGTGATGAGTGCTCGGAGTGAAAGAAACAGACAGCACTAGGAGTTGGGCAGGAGGAGCTGACCTCATTTGGTAGATCCTCAGTGTCTTCTGTGATCAACTTACACTTAAGCTTGAGATACAAAAGATAAGTAGGGAATATATAGATAAAGAGACACAAGGAAGATACACCGTCAGTCTAGAGATTATCACACATAAAAGCCCTGAGGCTGGAGAGGACAAGGCCAGTTTGTGGGACTGGAGGGAAACAAGCAGTAGTAGTAGAAGAAGCTAGAAAGAAGATGCGGCCAGGCAGAGTGAATGCATTTTTCTTTTATCCTAAAAATAAGAAAAACCACTAAAGGGTTTATGCAGGTAAGTAAGGAATAGTACCATCCAATGAGTTTTCAAAGACTGCTGTGGCTGGACTATAGGAGAAAATTGGAGAGGGCTAGAGATGTGGAGAGACTAGAAAGACAGCTGAAGGAGTCAAGGAAGTGATGATGGTAGTTTGTCGAGAACATTACAAAATAACTCAATACTCTGAGTATTCAATAAAAATGGCATTTATAAAGTAGACTTTATGAAATGGCAAGATAGTAAAACTATGGCCAACACTAAAACTTAGCTAATAAACAAACATCTCTATCCATGTGGAGATAATTTCCTCTCTAAACCAAGGTTTTGTGACCTCCAATAAACTCCAGACTACATGGAGAGAGGTAGATAGCTTTAATCAGATTCTTATAGAGGCCTAGGATCCAGAATCCCTACTCAAAAGATGCTCTTGATTCCATACATACATATAGATCTACAAGTATTAAAAAAAATCATTGCATTATTCCATTTATCTAAAAAACTATTTGAACTATTAGTGGAGGTGCTATAATTCTCAATGGCAGAAAGTAGATACTGTACCTAGTTTTTATATGCCAATAACTTCTTTATCATGCTTCATTTCCCAGAGTCAAAATCAAAGCATTTAACAGTTCTATTGGAGTCTTTTCTCCAGGCTTGACAATTCACTAAATCATGAAACTAAACAGTATGTGTGATGTGCTTTTTCTAAAATTATATTTCAGCAATGTTTAAAGTAAAGTCTTAATCTTTGAACCTCCTTCTTTCTTTTACTTATTTCAGAGAATCTTCCATTAGCAATTCTGACTCCTTTCTCCTCTCTTCCTCTTGTTATTGTGGGCAGGATATACTTCCTCTCCCCACAGATGATGACTTGATCATGTGACTTGCATGTGAAGGTTAGCACAATTTGTAATTCTTGTCCCGTGGCGATCAGTCACAGTGTCTTCCTAGCAATAACTGACTAACATAACTAAGCATCTTCTCAAGTCTTATATCTTTATATAACTGAAAAAAAAAATAGACCCAACTAGCTACTTTGTCTTTTATCTAAATTATTTATTCATCAACAGAGCTAGTAATAATTTATACCGCTCTGCTGTTATCTAGAACACTTAATGTAAATCTTATATTTCAACTGTTCATAAATTTATATTTTATAAAAGACCAATCACTTCACATAGATCTTAATTTCATAATGCAGAGAGATCCTGTTTCATGTCTACACCCAAGTTACCTGGAATGATGCTTTAGACAGAGAAAATACTCAAACATTTGTTGATTTGAGTCTTTGAAATTATTATCAAATCATAGCAAGTTTCTTATGATTCCTAACTGGCTAAGTAATTGCTATTCTTTCTTTTGCTCTCATACAACCAATTTCCTAGCAAATATTAACAATAACAATCCTTACCTTTTGGTGGAAAATAGGACTTGCTTTCTGCTTTATGAGGCCAATCTACTACCAAAGGCCCAAATCTTCTGAAGCTAGCAGTTATTTCATCTTAAGAAAGTACAATAATATGCATTAGAAATTAGTTTCAGTGATTCGTTCTAAGAAATTCTGTACTTTTACTATGAAGATTTAACATTTAAAAGTGCCAAATACCTTAAGATAAATTAGAATATAAACACTGGGAATATGTCTAATATACTTATTGAAATAATATGTCAAACTTAATATCAATTTTTGTTAAAATAAATTCATTTTTAAGCAGTGCACTGGTTAGAATACTCAATTGCATGTGAATTTTAAAATTTTATATAACATTGTATGGATACTAATGACTTTATAGTACACCAAACCACAAATAGCACTGGATTGAAAAAAACGCCAACATTACATAAGTTAAATAAAATCTATTACTGCTTCACAAATAAAATCATTTTATTATAGGAAAAAAAGGTCTGCTGAAACAAGACTTGAATAACTATAATGTTGAAAAAATATACTAGGGTCTGATACATGCCAGGTAGTTTCATTGAAATCCATATAGGTTACAACCAATTGCTATGTCTTATGTTATTTCATTACATGGAAATCTTATGAAGATCAATACTTAAAATAAGTTTGCGGGTATTTGAATCATAACTAAAAAACATTCTAAAATATACGAATGAGTGATACATTTCCCATAACCTCACAAATATAGTTTAATATTTTAAGTCTTCAATTAATTTTCTTTTGTTATAATTACACATGATCATTTTCACATACAATCATTAGTGTTTGTGAAATCCTAATTTCCTATTCATGTTCTGTTTCCATTTCCCTTTTGCATTTGATAGCCTCTTTCTTCCCTGTTTCTAAGAGCACATTTATCCTTAAAGAAATTAAACTTTTGGCCGGGCGCGGTGGCTCATTCCTGTAATCCCAGCACTTTGGGAGGCTGAGGCGGGCAGATCACGAGGTCAGGAGATCAAGACCATCCTGGCTAACAGAGTGAAACCCCATCTCTACTAGAAATACAACAAATTAGCAGGGCATGGTGGCACACGCCTGTAATCCCAGCTACTCAGGAGGCTGAGGCAGGAGAACTGCTTGAACCCAGGAGGTGGAGTTTGCAGTGAGCCGAGATTGTGCCACCACACTCCAGCTGGGGCAACAGGGCAAGACTCCGTCTCAAAACAAACAAAAAGAAATTAAAAACTTTCGATTACCAAGCATTGCAGATATAATCTTATGGTTGGTTCTATTTATTTCATTGTGTGTGTGCATGCACACATTATGGTGATTTAAAAAGTTTCAAGTTTTATATACCTAAATATGTTCTATTATTTTAAAAACAAGTAGAAATGACCGAGGTCATGAAAATCTTATTTACCAAAAATGCTCGCAGTTACAAATATGATAAGATCTAAAGAAAAAAATCATAAAAAAGCTTTTGTTCAACTGTTTTCATATTTCAACAGGTGATAAAATATTTTAAAAGAAGAAAACACATTCTAATTCTGAAAATCTCCAGGTGGTAAAAACTTCCATAGTCCATTCACATTAAATTTCATATTTTTTTGTTTTTGTTAAAGCTCAAATCACCATGTTAATAAATATCTTAATAAATACCTTCATCAATATCTGGAGGAAGACCACCAACAAAAACTTTTCGAGAGAAGCGTTCTATTCGCTCTCCATTTTGATGAGCTGAATAACAGGTGGGTGAATTTAAAACTCCAACTTGATCACTGTGACCATCATCCAGCAAGCCATCATCTATTGGAAAGAGGGAAGAACGACCTAGAATAAAGAACAAATATAACCTGAATCTCAGATCTGAGAAAATGATATATTTAAGTATAAAAATACCAATGACAAATTAAAAGACTTAAAAATGAAGGTGATGCAGGTGAACATAAAAATTAAGAGAAATTTAAATAGTATGTGGTTTTAATTACCTGGATTCAAGAAAGAAGCAATCTAAAGAGTGACTTAGAAATAAACATAGCCATATGTCAACAATTAAACTGCAAAAGAAATACTAGATCACTTCAACTTGTTATGAGCAAGAATTTGTTATAACCAAGAACCTAATGTATGCGGACAGTTAGACTGGATATGCAACAGGTAAGACTTTTCAGAAACTGGTGGCAGAAAGGAAATGACACAGACTAAATAGATAAGGGGATATAATTTATAAAAAATCACTTGTAGACTACAGCAAGTAAGGATAAGGAGAACAAGTAACACTTGTATACAAGGTCTTGACCTAATTTATTACATGTGTGCCAATTATATGAAACGGTATACAGGGCTTCTGCACATGTACAAAATAGAAAAGGGTGTCCCCTCTGGCACTTTAGTGCCCATTTGAGCCCACATTTCAGGAGGTAATCCTTGTATAGGGCACATCCTGTATAATCCTCTGAAGAAGTAATCCCCACTCTGTGGGTAATCCCTCCACAAAACTTAAATGACCTAATATACTCCCCGGCTGTCAAGGAATGTACATTTAGAAAGATCAGATGTATATATGTAACCATGGTACACATCCATAAGAAAGCTTTAAAGTGCTCAGAGGACATACTCTGGAGGAAAGGAGTCTAATAAAAGGGAGATTTCCTAAATCTCTAAGTGAAATTAGATAGTATTTATGATAAAAAGGGAAAAATAGCAGTGCATAGTGAAGCATTAGAGAGGGTAGAATATCTATAGGTGGAAATATTTATAGGAACATGGTTTTCAGTAAATTTTCCTTTTTCCCAAGTGAAAGGAGAAACAGAAAATGTAGGAAAAATTGAACTTAAGAAATAAGGAATAGTCAAGGTTGGCTGAAATATGTTGGAAACAAGCAGAGTAAAAGCTAGAAAAGCCCTTTGAGGCTAGCTAGAGTTATTTAACGCTGAATGCCAGGCTAACAAGACATTTAGTAGGTGATGAAGATAATCAACTGGATGCAGGGGTTCAATCAAAATTATAACTTTTTCTGTGCATTAGGGAGAGTTAGTAAATATGGATAAGGTAGCTGGAAATGAGCAGATTAGAAGTTGTGCAAAAAATCCACAAAAGATGGATGGCAGTCACAAGCAAATAGGAAACAAAATAGGGAGAAAGAATGAAAAAGGAGAGATCTAAGGAAGACTTTAGAAAATGATAAGAACCATTAACTGATATAAGGACAGTAAAGACCAGAAACTGGTATGAGAAAGGAAAATAATTTAAGCTTTAGATATGTAAAGTTTTATATGCTGTTAGGATGTTCAGAAGTAAATGTATAGTAGGAAGCTGAAAAGGAAGTGCAGAAAAGAAATATCATATTTCTGAGAAAATAATTTGGAGTCAACTCCACATGGGTTATAGTTTAAGGTCCTTCATAACATCAATGATAAACACTCCAGTGAGAAATGATGAGGACAGCTCCTCGGGAAACTTACAAGGAGGAAGCAGAACATTCAAGGAGCTAGAGAAAGGAGTGGTAAGAAAAGTGGGAGGGCAGCCAAAATATTACTGTACTAGAAGCACCAAAAAAGTAATAAAAGAACGAAAGAGCAATTAAGTAACAATGTGAAATATTAAGATAATTACTTTTAATAATGACAGTTGTTTTGAGGACATACATGATCTGTGAAGGTAGGTGTTTCAGGAAAGTTGGGTAGCAGTCACATTGCATGTATTTAGAGTTTTATTAAGTATAGAGATCAAATGAAGATTAGTTCTTAAAGTATATTAGATAAGGAAAAACAGAGTAAGAATATGGACAAGTTGTTTTTCTTTCAATATTAACTGAAAGATTTTTTTGGATAGGAGACAATGGATATAATCTATAGCAGTGGTCCCCAACCTTTTTGGCAGCAGGGACTAGTTTTGTGGATGACAATTTTTCCACAGCAGGGGGATGATTTTGGGATGAAAATGTTCCACCTCAGATCATCAGGCATTAGATTCTCATAAGGAGCACACAACCTAGATCCTTCACACGTGCAGTTCACAATAGGTTTCACGTTCCTGTGAGAATCTAATGCCACTGCTGATCTGACAGGAGGTGGAGCTCAGGCAGCAATGCTCACTTGCCCTCTGCTCACCTCCTGCTGTGTGGCCTGATTCCTAACAGGCCATGGACCAGTATCAGTTTTATGTTAGGTATCTGTCTATATATTAAACAAATAGGCCACAGACCAGACCATTTTATGTTGGGTATTTGTCTATATATTAAATCACATGCCATAGAGCATCTTGAAAAATATGACACATGATGCAAGTAATACAAACAAAGACAATTAGAAATGTGACAGCCTGAAGAGAATGGGTTGGGGATAAGAAGGAAGGGATCATATGCCTGTCAGAGTGAGGTAGCTAGCTACCTAGATGTTTGACATAAAAATTTAGTTTATAAGACACAACAACAGAGAGAAAGATGATATTTGATATAGGAAGCGAATTATTCTAAAGATTCAAATGCTGCTTAAATACGATGTTCTGAAAAATACCCGTGTTCACTGAGTAACTTTGTGAATATTGCTTAACTTTTCAAATACCTGTTATTAGAAATAGGAAGCAATATAAAACAAAATGTCAGTTTTCTTTGTGATCAACAGAAAGGAAACTCTTCAACATGAAACTATTTTTACTTAATAAAATGAACATCAAGATCCACTAAAAATAATATTAATTGTGAATAACTGGTCAAAGTTTTAAAGGTTAGACTTTAATTGAATAATTCTCTATTTTAAAAGGAATAAGATAAACAGCATGCATACAAACTTGATTTTAAGGGAAAAAATCACAAATTCAAATTCTATATTTATTTCAGATATACCAATTCTTTGGAAAGTTTTTCACTTTAAAATGCCCTAACACAAATAAAAACTTAGCAGTGTCACAAATACAGTAAGTATTTAAATGTCTTTCTAACAGACATTTAAGTTGAGAAAAAATATGGATCACAAATACTTAGGGTCTACATAAAAAAAAAAAAAAAAAAGAATGAGGTGACAAATCACACTATAAGCAATGCCAAAGAGAAAAGTGACCCAAAAATGACTCCAGTTTTTTGTTTACTATAATAAAATATTGCCCTTAGTATTCATATAACTAAAAACATCTATAATCTATGTGTCTATAATCTATTAACAAAGTTCAGCTAAACAAAGAATGTAATGAAAAGTTTAAGAACATTTAGCACACTAGCCATACTAACAAGAATCTTCACTGTTGGACAATAATGACTGCTTTTTTTCAAGAAGCCATAAAAGCTACAGATTTAAACACTCATTTAAAAGAATATATATCATTGACAAAGTATGACTTTTTACTTTGCCAATTATCCTTTTATCATATTTCAAATTACTATGACAATAAAAGGAGAACCATTAAATAAGTTTATGTCTACCACTGTAGTGTAATTTAAACATGCTTTCTAAATGATACCATACGTATGTTTTCAGGTTCTTACACCTCAAAGGAATAAAACTGAATGATAATGAAACACAACAAATTCATTTTGCTGGAATGCAGCAAAAGCCATGCTTAAAGGAAAATTCATAGTTTTAAAAGCATATTAGAAAACAAGACATGCTTAAAACAAATCATCTTGTTTCTACCACAGAAAGCTAGAAAAAGAATAGCAAATAAAATAGAAAGTACGATGAAGGAAATAAAGTAACAAAAAGGAGATATCAATCAACATAGAACTTACAAACAGTAAAAGATGAAAAAGGGAATGTTATTAGCCACTTCATGGTAATAAATTTAACAACTAGAGGAAACAAATCCCTTGAAAAATGCAGCTTTTCAAAAATGGCACAGGGAGAAAAAATCTGAATAGTTATTCATCTATTAAAAAATGAAAATCATAACTCAAAAATCAAAATAAGAAAATATTCCAACAAAGAAAAATCCAGGCCTAGGTGGCTTTACTGACAAATTAACTAGACTTTTGAAGAAGAAAAAAACAGCAATTTTATACAAACTCTTTCAGGGAATAAAGAAAGAGGAAGCACTTCACAACTTGTTTTTACAACTGCAATCTGACAAAAACATTATAAAGAAACTATATACCAATGTCCCTCATGAACACAAATGCAAAAATCCTAAAAAATATGTTGGCGGAATGAATCCAGAAGTATAGATAAAAAAGGAAAACATATCATGATTAAGTAGGGTTCACCCCAGGAACATAAGATTGATTTATCATTTTAAAATCAATTACTGTTAACTGTACCACATAAACAGACAAAAACAGAAATAGCATAAAATCATTTCCATAAATGTAGGAAATGCATCTGATAAAATTCAACAGCTATTCATAATTTAAAAAAAAAAAAAAAAGCAACTCCCAGAAAACTAGGAGTAGGAGGGAATTTCCTCAATCCAATAAAAAGCATTAAAAAAAAAAAAAAAAGAGTGAAAGTCTTCAATAATAAATTATCAAATGGCTTCTCTTGAAGGTTTGGAAGGATGTTCACTCTATTTCTACTCAGCATTGCACTACTGGAGGTACAACAAGTCAAAGAAGATGAAAAAAATAATTTAAAGTCATGAGTACTGGCAAAGAAAAATAAAAGTATTTGGTATAGACATAATTGTACATGTAAAATTCAAAGAAATCAAACTAGTAGAAATAATTGTATTTAGGAAAGAAATGCAAATTCAATTTACAAAAACCAAATTATTTCTAAATGCTAGTAATAAACTGGGAAAAATTTTAAATATCATTTCCA
Source organism: Mandrillus leucophaeus (assembly GCF_000951045.1). Lineage (NCBI taxonomy): Eukaryota > Metazoa > Chordata > Mammalia > Primates > Cercopithecidae > Mandrillus > Mandrillus leucophaeus. The sequence goes on from NW_012102710.1 coordinate 1,747,608, forward strand.
CATCTCATCCAAACCCACCAAATATTGACAAATAAACTTTAAGAAAAGACATGCGAGATTTTTACACTGAAAATGACAAAAAATTGCTGTGGAAAATGTTAATAAAATGAAATAAATGAATAAACAAAAGAAACCATGTTAGATGTAAATTCTTTCCAAATTATCCAATCTATAGATTGGATACAATCCATCCAAAATCTCAGCACACTGTCTTCTAGAAATTCACAAGCCAGTTCTAAAATTTATGATAAATCAAAGACCTACGAACAATCAAGGAAAGCATACAAAACAAACAAACAAAAAAGCCAAAGTTGGAGGATTTACACTACCAAGTTTCAAGACTCACTAGTTAGCTATAGTTATTGAGACTGTAAAACTGATATTAGACAGACAAATAGAACATAAGAGTCCAGAAATGGGCCTACACATGTACAGTCACTTGATGTTTTAGTTCAATGTGGAAAAGTAAATCTTTTCAATAAATGCATTTCTAGTTGGGGGGGGGAAATACATTTGATCCTTGTATCACACCATACTGAAAAATAAATCCAAGAAGGATCACAGACTTAAATGTAAAAGTTAAAACAATGAAACTAGAATTTCTTCATAACCTTGTGGGTAGTGATAATTTCCTGGGACTAAATGACACTAATGGTGAATGAAAACAATTGGATTTTTAAGAAAATTTAGACATTTTTCTGCTTATCAAAGATACTGGTAAAAAGTGGATGACAAACAATACACTGCTGGAAAATAGGACAAAATATATAAACAACTCCCATAACGAAGAAAAACAACCCAATTAAAAATGAGCAAAAGACTTGTAAGGGAACTTTACAGAAGAATACAATGGAATGGGTTAGAAGCACATGACAAGGTGCTTAGATGCCATCCTTAGTCATCAGGAAACTGCAAATTAGAGCCACAGTGAAGGACTACACACCATCAGAATGGATAAAATTAAAAAGCCAACACTTGGCCGGGCACGGTGGCTCATGCCTGTAATCCCAGAACTTTGGGAGGCTGAGGTGGGCAGATCATCTGAGGTCAGGAGTTCCAGACCAGCCTCGTCAACATGGCGAAACAATTTTTGTAAAAATACAAAAATTAGCCGGGTATGGTGGCGCATGCCAGTAATCCCAACTACTTGGAAGGCTGAGGCAGAAGAATCGCTTGAACCAAGGAGGTGGAGGATACAGTGAGCCGAGATCGGACCATTGCACTCCAACCTGGGCAACACGAGTAAAACTGCCAACACTGGGTACTTCACAAGATTGTTTCAAATAGCAAATCCTGGATCAACTTTAAAGCAGTATATAGCATACTGCGTTTTCAATAATTCCTTATTTATCATAGCACATAAGTCTGAATGACTATACATTATGAATAAATCAAACTTCTCTAATTAAACTTCCATCATTTGTCTCCCTTTAAAATTATTTCTCCTATCTTCTCATTCCATATGTAATCTACTAACTCAAGCTTTGGGTTTACTTGCTTAAAAGGATTGCCTCCTGGGGCTTAGAACCATTAACTAAAATAAGTTTTTATTTCTATTACTAAAAATATTCTACATATTTTTATTCCTTCTGGAACACAGTAGCCCTTTAATCCTTTATTAAAGTAACTGATTGTGCTATAGAAATAGTTTAAGTTGAAAGGATCGAACTTAAGTTACACTTCACACCTCCCTTCACAACCCTCATCCTACTTGAATCCTGAACAAGTATGTTCACTCTCAGAATGGAATGGAAGAAACAATGAATAAAAAATAAATACAAATGATAAGTAGTTTTCCATATTAAAGTCAGCTCCCCATGTGAACCCTTTTCCTTCCTAATACTGCCCCCTAGGCAGCTCTAAAGTAGAACTCTTTATGGCTACCAGGGGACAGAGACACACAGTAGTGGCAGTAGGTTCCAACTAAAAAGCAGGGAAAGAAATCTCTGCTTTTCTTAACTACTACTAGCATAATTACATTTTGATTATTCCTAAAGTATATTTCATAAATTAATATCTAGAGTTAGCTTTAAAGTTCTTATTGACATTATTAAGAAATTCAAGTACATAAAGTCGTTTTGGTATTAACTTGATTTGACTGTAGTCAAGTGAGAAATCTTTTACATGAAAGAAGAAAAACAGTTCTTCCTGAACAGGACTACAAAAGTCAAAGTAAGAATGTCCCGTGAAAATAACTGTTCACCCATTATTGCACTGGCAGAAGAGCCACGACTTATTTTTATCAAAAATTATATCAACTCAGTGTGACACATCCCACATGAACAGAAGATAAGCAACTCATTTTTAACAAAATAATTCTAAACAAATGCAGTTTCTTTGATGGATCAAATCTAAAACATGAGGCTATATAAAAGGGGGTCTTTGGTGGTAAAAAGGTTATCAGTCTGAGGTTTGTTATATCTAGGATGGAACAGGAAAAAAACAGTAAAAAATAGGAAGAAAACCAGGTGACTACCCATTTCTGAGTCATTCCTTTGGTATGCAGGTTTTTTAAAAAAATCATTACTTACTGTTTCAGTGTACTTTAAAATTCAGATAAAATCTCTCAGTAGTTATTTCTAATGAGTGTGGCTTTCATGTGACTCTCACAATCGAAGTTTTAAAAGTAGAAGTTTTAAAAGTTCATAGAAGATGAGCTAAAAATTTACTAAGGCCATATAATCTGAGATGAAAATTCAGGCATTCATTCCCCCTTATGCTAAGCCAAATATGTGTGCCAATCGTCAGTTCTGTCCTAATGGAAGCTTTTATCAGAAGCCTTAAAACCACGTGAGAGTCTTCCTGCTTCCAATGCAGGAAGGCAGTTCTGAAGTCAAATAATTCTTTATGGCTTCTAGCGGATAGAGATATACAGGAACGAAAGCAGGTTCCTATATAAAAGCAGGGGAAAATTTTTGCTTTTTCTTAATATCACAATCATAATCTACAATTATTGAACTGAGAAGAAGACAAATAATAACACTACTTCCTAATACTTTGTTCCTAAAAACTTCTTAGGTCATGATATTTACATGAGAGTATATGAAATTAGACTAAACGTAAGCCACAACAGTTAAAAGATGAAAAATATTTAACAAGGCAAGAATTCTGAATTGCTCTATAGCTTCAAAATGCCTAAAAATCACAGATTGGTAAGTGGGTTGTGTTTCAGAGAACTGAAGCTCCATTATTAAAATGGCATAGTGAAATAAGTTAGTCCATAGGTTTGAAAATAGTACTAAACTTCCAAACTTTCCCCACTTCTCAGCTTGCTATGTCTTTAGAAAAGTTCTTCCGCTTCAATTTTCTAAATCTTGAGTGTCTATCTCCTCTAAATTTTTAGTTTGAAAACTGAAGAACCAAAAGATTCAGTCAAGCATTTGAAGAAACATATTAAAAAATTAAGTTAAATTCAGATAATCTGAAATATAAAATTGGGAGCACTTAAGAATATAAAATACTAGTTTTGGTTGTCAGTTGTGGCAAATGGTTTTGCTTGTTTAAAAAGTACACACATTCATGACTAGTTGAAAAGAAATGGAAGCACTAGCACATGTATATAAAAGTGATCAAAGGGCATTATTATCACTGTCTATCCTCCATAGCTTAAGGGAGATTTTTAGAGGTCAAATAAAACTCTTTTTATTCAGTGTGGCACTTGGAATAAGCCTAACAATATAAACATCATGATTTTTGCTCATTTAGAGAACAATCTAGTGGCATACTTTTGCTTCCTCTCATCCCATCTACTAGTCTGCACATGGCAAAAGGAGAAGCAGCTTCAGCCACAGAAAACATCAGCTGCTTTCCTAGGAAGTTCAATAATAGTCTTGCATCACATAGTCCTCTTTCCTTAGGATAACACACGAGAACTCTGTGGGGAATACTTTAGTGGGGGAGGGAAAGGAAAAAGGAAAGGGGAGAAGGTATGTCTTTGTGTGTATGTGTGTGTGTGTGTGTGAGAGAGAGAGAGAAAGAAAGGGAAAGAAAGGGTTACATTCTTAGAAAACAGAGAAATATAAGCAACATTATTTCTATAAATCAGTGTTAACAATAATCTATTTGGTGTGTATTATTTTCAACTGGGTCAAGATAGAACTAACAAGCTAGAGTTGTAAATTATACATCATAAATATGACAGTTACACATTTAGAGAGTAGAAAAATCATACTTCATGCTACCTTCACTAATATTAAACATATTTAAGCAGACAAACTATAAATAGCATCTTTAAGAGATACAGAAATAACTTTAAAAACTAGAGTTAAATCTCAACAGTTTAAAAAGGGAAAATTTATTAAATAACCACAATTAGTATAAAAATACAGTTCGAAAGTTAAAGAGATTTAAAATTAAAAACTTCGACAAGTGCTCAAATCAAAATACAATTGTGAGTTTTCAGAGATTGCATGAAAAATCTAGAGTAATTACAACATTGATCAGTAAACCCAATTAGAAACAATTATACCATAGCAAACGGAAATGAATTACCTCGTCTTCGCCCATAACTCCTTGCTGCATGTAAACAAAGGACAAATTGTAAAATGTCAGAACTAAAAAATAAGCCCACATATACAAATATTTCTGACATGAAAAGCTATGTGGGCATCTGAAAATTAGTGCTACTTTAAGAGCAATGACAAAGTCACCATGTAAGATTTGCATGTTTTACCATTCTACAAAGGACTTTTATTTATAGGTAAGTATATATCATCTGAATCACATAAAACTCTGAAATGAACAAGAAATACACCATTTATTAGCATTTGTGTTAAAATTCACAAATATTTGTTTCATCTAATGATGATAGAAATATATAACACTTTGCAGGAAATAGCATCCCAAATAATTTTCCCAGTGAATGGAAACAACTTGAACTAAATGCTTATTTTTCCACTTATTATAAAGAATGGTATGGCATATATAGTCCAATAAATAGCTATTCAGATCCAATCCACATTATACCAAGCCCTGCATGGAAGTAGTCCTAGAAGAACAGATGACTGAGAAGATACACCACTATTAAACTGACACTCTGAAGCCTGTACAGATTAGACAGGATTTAAGAAATCAACATTTAAACTTGTTTAGAGAAATTACTATAGCTAATAATGCTTTCCATCATTTTAATATACGGTATAACAGCTATCTACTAATTGTTTTTATGTCTACCTATGAGGTAAGAGGGATTCAGATACAAATTACTATGAACATGACCATAGAATAGTACATATGTTAAATACCATAGAAGTAGATAGGCATTTCTATCTATGTTACTTGCATTGACATAATTCCTATGGAAAAACAAAAAGACTGTAATTTCTTTTTCATAAGAAACTACCAGTTTGATAAAATCCACAAATTGTTTTAAAGGAACTCCTCCCCACAAATTTGAATACACAATGAGTATTTTTACCCTGAAATTAAAATATGAAGTCAAAGCAGTAAACAAACAAAAAAAGACTGTTAAAATTAAGATCTTATTTCATATTCACAGATTTTTTTAGGCCTGCAAAAAATTCAATAGTGAATAAATCTCAAGTAAAAATATGTACTGAAAGTTGTCAGAAACGTCTACCTAAAAATATAAAACTTAAAGATCAAAAGAAAACATTTCACATTATGAAATACATTCTCTTTTATACTAATGCTTTACTACAAGGAAGTGTGTCTATAACACACTAGTTCCTCTAATAAAAAGTGGGAAAAACAACCTTGTCAACTCTTGGTCATTTAAATTCTAAGAAATAAGTCAATAAATATAAGGCTTATATCAGACCCTTTTATATAAAATAACTTCATGTGCATCTCTGCCATTCTAGTGTCTTTAGCTATATAATCTGTTGCACACTTAACCTATCCTTGAGCTCCAATTACCTCAAAGTCTGGCAGATCTATTTCATAGCTTACCTGACCTATATATTATTCCTCCTCTCCTGAGATAGGGGTGAAAGCAGCACTTAATATTTTGTTGTCTAGGTCTTCTAAACATAAAAGTTTTTAAAAAACTCTACCTGATGGGAGATCAACTGTGAAAAATCAGACTGATACAAGAAATTATAATAGAGTGATCAAGAATAGACTATAGGGCTGCACACGGGTGATCACGCCTGTAATCTCAGCAGTTTGGGAAGCTGAGGTGGGTGGATCACCTGAGTCTAGGAGTTGGAGACCACTCTGACCAATATGGTGAAACCCTGTCTCTATTAAAAATACAAAAATTAGCCAGGCGTGGTGGCGGGCACTTGTAGTCCTAGCTACTTGGGAGGCTTAGGCAGGAGAGTTGCTTGAACCCGAGAGGCAGAGGTTGCAGGCAGCTGAGATAATGCCATTGCACTCCAGCCTGGGAGACAGAATGAGACTCTGTCTCTCTCTCTCTCTCTCTCTCTCTCTCTCTCACACACACACACACACACACACAAAAAAAAAAAAAAAAGAAAAAATAGACTACAGAAGAGTGAATAGTTGTATTAAGCCTAGAAATGGTCAACAGTCCCCAAACCACTTCACAGGATGAGTCAGTTGGGTTTCCTGCTTATCCCTGGGCATAGCCTAATGCTATTAATCCAGTATGAATTTGTTTTGGAGAATTTCATTCATAGGTGTAGAAAGCTGAAGATTTACAAAGCAAATAAAAATATTTTCATCAAGTTTAAAGTCAAATGATGAATTATGAAGTCTTAATGTCACACTTAATTCTTGACCTACTAAGAAAATTAATGGTATCATAGCCAGTTTATGTTCTTAGCTGAGGCTACTCAATACTAAAATGGTAAAAATATGCATCAATTTCATAGCATCTTAAGTTTTCATTCCTTGGCTTGAACATAATCATTTAGAAAATTTCTCCAACTATCTCATACCTGAGGAATTTTAGAATCCTGTAAAGAGCTATTCTACTTATTTTTTGGACAACTCTCAGATTCCAAGTATCTACATTACCAAAAATAGAACTGACTACAGATGAAGCTAAACCATGTGAAATATTTCCTATTCCCTGTTATGGAAATAACTAATCTGCACACTAAACAATGGTGTGTGTATTCACTTTCCTACCAATATTTCTATGTGAATTTCTGGAGTATGTTCCATTATAATTCTGAATCAGAATTATGAGAAACACCTACCTATTAAGAAAAAAACTAAGTGACTTATGTTTTTAAAAAGACTTTTTAAAACATTATGTCCTTCAAACTCATTGAGAATATGATTTTTAAAAGGAAAAACTTGTATAAAAATGAAGAACACCTATGAAGTGTTACAAAAATAACATGAGGAGCTGGCTACTTAACATACCTGTTCACGTTTATAAGCACAGGTAGATTAAACATGTATTACTGACACGTGTGTCCTTATTTATTTAAAAATAAGAAGGCTTTGAGAAAAGCCTGAAGACAAGCGACTTCACAATTTTGGTTCTGGTTTCCAAATCGTCTTATTAAGGTTCTAATCCATAGCTACAAAAAATAAAAACAGGATGATTCTAATATTCTGACTAGAAACTGTAGGGTCATATATGTATTGACTCTCAGCTACAGTTGTAACTGAACTACTGCAGCTAGAGGAAGGGATAGGCAAACACATTAAATCAGCTGGAAATACAGGCTAAAGTTCTCTTGATGAGGAACCTAATGACATTTTTAGGTTTTTCAACTTGAAAAAGCCAAAACTAAGGAGAGAACTATGCTTCTAAATCATAGTCCTTTTTTTTTTTTTTGAGACGGAGTCTTGCTTTGTCGCCCAGGCTGAAGTGCAGTGGCCAATCTCGGCTCACTGCAAGCTCCGCCTCCCGGGTTCACGCCATTCTCCTGCCTCAGCCTCCTGAGTAGCTGGGACTACACGTGCCCGCCACCACGCCCAGCTAATTTTTTTGTATTTTTAGTAGAGACGGGTTTTCACCGTGTTAGCCAGGATGGTCTTGATCTCCTGACCTCGTGATCTGCCCGCCTCAGCCTCCTGAAGTGCTGGGATTACAGGCATGAGCCACCGCGACTGGCCCCTAAATCATAGTCCTTTTCAAGACCCCCAAAAAGCTTATCTCCTCCACTCATTCCACCAGCATAAAAAAAAAAGAACTGATGGCTACCCCACTTTCCTATTTTTATGACTGAATAGATATAGTTAAAGCGTCTGCCTTCAGAAATACAATTACTGACTTAATTTTCTTAAACGATACACATAACTTTTTTCCTCTCAGAAAGTACAGTAAGCTCTTTATCACATACATAGCTGTACTTGGGTTATCACAGCAGATTTACATTTCTAACTAGCTTGATAATACCATTCCCACACCCCGTCCTGGCCACCAATACTTCTGCTCTATTTGTTTCTCTTTTGAAAAATGTTATGTACTAACAAAAATGTAAGCTATTTTCCTTGAGAAAGGGGTAAAGAAAATATAATTCAAATATTAATACAAATACTGAATGATACATCATTTTGTATTGCTCTTTACAGGGTTTTTTTTAAAGCTACTTATAATAAAAAGTGTTTAGGATTTATACATTTAGAAATATAAACATACATACTTTCATTCTAACTTCAGAAGCACTTCACCTTTGGTTTCAAGACAATCTACACAATTCTATATAACGTGACTTCCCTAAAGTGCTTCTGGATGCTAAATATGGACTCTTCAACATATTTGAATTCTTCAATAGTGACAGTCTCCAGTAGTCAATTCAACTTAATTTGGGGAATATGGTCTGTTCAGAAGGAGACTGCTTGTAGTTATATTTATATGGCTTTTTTGTTGTTTAAATTAAACATATCTCTACAGCCTCATGAGATATACAGGTATTTATTGTATTACACCTCTTTTTTAAAAAACTATATATCTGAGCTAACAGATGCTTAGAGTTAAGGATTTGCCAGAGACACTTCATAGTTTTAATGAGTTTGATCAACTTCCTGGCTTTTATCTCATTTTCTCTTTATTTCTTACTTAAAGGAATATTTAAAAGATGAACCATAACTGCTGATTAACTATTAAGGTAGAATCATAAAATCTTTACAGATATGTTTACAGATATATTTGCCATATCGGCCCTAACAATTGTAATAGTATGTTTTATTAAAGAAACTCAAGCCTAGCATCACTGTCAGCTTTCTGTCAGTTCTGCATTTTCTAAGGAATGTTCTTTAATTGCAACAGTCACGCATTTATTTTAGTGGGTATCTGTGTACATCAAAAGTCATCTTGGGTACTCCAAGGAGCAACAGCATCACACTTTAGGAAACAATGCCTCAGAGAGTTATTTTACCTTTTTGGGGGGTTATTTTACCTAAACTTTGTCCCAAGATAGTTTCTAACAAATAGTTCTAGTTTGGCTTTCTGCAAGAACACAAAATGGGCCATCTTTGTTAGCTACTTGTAATATACCTCAAATAGTTTAAAATATCAGTTATGTTTTCTCTTAAGTTTATATTTTCCAACACAGACATACCTAACTTCATGTATTTATAGGACATGATTTTTACTCTTTCAAATAAATTTTTATCACTGTTCACCATCACCCACTACTTAGCTAACATTCACTTTCAGAAGCTGCTCTAAATACTTTACATGAAGGAATTCACTCACTTCTCACAACAGTCCCCCTGAGTCAGGCAGTATGCTAATCTCTGTTTTAGACATAAACAAACTGAGTCAAAGTGAAGTTAGGTAAGCTGTTCAAGGTTACACAGATAGAAAAAGCCAACCTGGGTTTAAACTCAGATAATCTGGCTCCAGAATCTATGTTAGCAACCACTATGAGCTAGCTACTATTACACCACTATAAAAAGACTGATGCAAAATTTATTACTAAACATTGATTTTTAAAATTAACAATATTAGCTCTGTCAGTTAATTCAACTTACTTAACCAAATGCCTAAAAGTGAGTTAAACGTGATATACTTAAAGAGAAACTTTCATAATTCAAAAAGTCGGTCTATGTACTATGAGAAACAACAATTTCTTTAATCCGTCAATAACATTTAATAAATACTTAGTACAAGAATACTAATATCACTTAATTCTCACATTTCCCAGGGAGACCATATGCTAAGAATATAACTGAATTACACATAGTTAAAAAATAGTTCAAGAAAAATATCCCCTTACCTATTAGTACATTTCTTTGCCTAGTTCTCTCTTCAATAACCTTGGTGTTTACTAAAACTATTTAAATCCCTAATATTCAAGACTTCTTTAACCCACAAATATTCCCAATTATGTTGCGACTTCTTTAACCCACAAATATTCCCAATTATCTTGCTTTACTCTCAACCAATGATTCGAAAAAAGTTAAAAAAAAATTCTCTTTGGATCAAATTGTTTCTTTTCCTGATGTAAACACATTTTCATGTCCTAGTTTAATTATCTTTTTCTCCCTGCTAGTACCTTGCCAGAAAAAGTTCAGAGTTTCCAGGCTAGCTTCCTGTACTGAGTATGCATTGTCGCCCCAAATGACAGACTACTAAGACTACTCACATAATATACAAAGCAGATTTGTCCACAAGATGCAACTCTGGCCTGAATACTCTTCTTTCTGCTGTGTGATGAAACACTTTTCCACCTAACATCTAGATTATTTATAAGGGCTTTTCGCAACTGACAAAATCATCAATTAGTTTAATAATGTTTAGTATAACTAATAATGTAAGTTGCAGATACACTGTGGATACTAAGTTCTTTGCTTCCACATGACTCAGTACGGCCCCAGTAGTACCCTGGCAATTCTGACCACAACCACCCTGTAGGATTCTCACTAATTAGATAACCCAATGCTTAGACTAGGCTGGCATGTGCTAGACAACTCAACAGTGAAATGCTGAATGATTAAATCAATCACCTCATCTAATGCTCGGCTTCTTCAATTTTTCTCACCGAAAATCCTACTTACCCTGACCATCTCCTATGTGGCCTAGACTTTATCTCCATCCTTCTGTCTTAATACTAGTTCACATGGTCTAGCTTTACATGTACCTTATCTTCAGTCTTTGTTCCTCAACTTCATTGCCATGTTATTTCAGCAAAGCTTTAGTTGAAATACAAGAGCCAAGCCATTTTAATGATATTGTTTTTTAAAGTAAATATTAATACTATTTCTATTCTTTCCCCTTCCTATTTCCCTCTCCACACCCACCCTCTGACTTAAAAATACTCTTGTGAAGGATATTTTAATCCTCCATCTCTACTCCCACAATCACGGATGTGCTAAGTACTGAGACTCTGAATATGTTAATGTTTGTCTAACAGAAAGAAAACTAACTTTAACGAAAATTTATTATTTTCCTTACTTTGGTGAACTTCACTATGTAAGTTTTCTAGTTTGAATAAGTTTAGTGTGATCACAATATTTATAGTCACCAGTATATTCCTTATTTAACCACAAACACAAGTGCTACACTAAGTAACAAGTTCTACGCACTTTGCAAACATCTCATTTGAATCTCACAATAAACCTTGAGACTATATTCTCATTACACAGATGGGGAAACTAAGGTAATAGTAATCTGTCCAAGGTCATATCTGAAACTGGAAAGGCAATATTCAAACCAGGACTGCCTCCAAGTCTGTGATCACTGAATTAGTCATACTGTTACAAATGACGGCTTTACCAGTCAGAACACACTCAGATTCCTAATTCTGCCTTTTGTATAGGAATAGTAGTAACTTTATTTTTATACTCATAGAATGATTAAACTGTGTGTATGGAGAGGTTCAGAGATACATGTATTAAATCATCTTTATATAAACCAATTGGAAACATAAAATGTTTTTATAAAACTTACCATTTAACATCAATAGATTGTCAGTTCCTGGATGTGGATAGCTCAATCGACCTTTAAAAAGACAGGAAAGGTGAGTTTGAAGATTATGGAGTTATTTGAAAAGCAAAAAGAAAAAAACAAAAAACAACAACAAACAAAGGTGGTGTAAAGAGAAAATTATTGAGCACGGTATTTTTCACAAGATTACAATGTGATTTGGGAGCAACGCCAATAGAATAAAGCTTATTTATTTTTGGAAATGTAAAAACAATATACGTATCATATCCTAATCTTGCAAGTTTAATATGAAATGTGAATTTTTAAAATTTTTTCAAAGTTGTTTGTAATTTTATCTATAGATCTCTTGTCAAAAATAAAACTTGAGAGAAGTTCATATTCCTAAATCAAAAACAATTAAAATGTTAAAATAAAAAATAAGCAGAAAAATTCATCTCAACTTGCCAATGTGGCTTTATAAAGTCATATTTAAATAAATAAGGTTAATGAAAACATCTTATATTACAAATATTGAAAACTTCTTCCAAGTTTATGATTAAAAATATAAAAAAATAAATAAAAAATAAAAATACTAAAGCTGATGAGCATAGTAGCATAGTATTTCCTCTGAGTCATTCTTCATTCAAAAGTTTTTTATTTACTAAATGCAGAAGGGACAACAGTATTATGAACTGCTGTGGAGAAGAAAAAAGGTATGCATGAAACATTCTGTGGTTTATCCAGCATTTTTACATCATAACACTTGTTTGATAAATGCCAATAGCTAGGATGACCATTATTTTTAGTCTATTATAAAATACAGGATTTTCTCAAATGCCTGAATCTCTAATGGGACTATTAGAATAGCACATTAAAACCCATTTAAAGGCTGGGCACAGTGGCTCATGCTTGTAGTCCCAGCTAGCTGGGAGGTGGAGAAAGGAAGATCACTTGAGCCTAGGAGTTTGAGCCTATAATGAGCTATTTTGTGCCAATGCACTCCAGCCTGAGCAACAGGACAAGACCTTGCCTCTAACAAATGAATAATAATAATAATAAATTTAAAGCCCATTTGAAAAATATCTAAAAATTAAATGTCTGGGATTGCATTTTAGTACTTTTCAGTACAGTCCCTTTAAAAACAAAACAATATGCTAGCTAGCACATGAATAAGGAGTACAGATTAACTGCATCTACCTTTATCACCTCAGCAAGTCCTCTACAGATTAACCGCATCTACCTTTATCACCTCAGCAAGTCCTCTACACCCTACAGGCCCACATATAAGATGGAGATTGTCGGCTGACTTTTAGTTATGAAATTAAAGAGTTTGATCATCTTCCAATGCAAGAGTAAGTGGTAAAAATAATCCAATTTTGACACTAAAATATGTAAATATATGATATACAAATATGTTACCTGTACATACACATACACACACACACACTTCACCTGAGCTCTAAGTTAACTGTGGGACATTTTGATTTCAGACTCAACACAGGCAAAATACGTGTTATCAAAAGGATTATCTACCATCTCTTATTTACTCCTGCATTTCACACAGCATGACATGAGTTAACTAAATGACCTCTTAAATAAAGTTGTCATACTCTAAAACATACCAGTAAATTTCTTGTTGTGATACCTTGGTATGGAGAAATAGAAGCACACATATGGGAGGTACACAATAAAGAGCCAGGAAGCACAGCTTGCCTAAACTGCACTTCAGTAACACAGAACATTACTTTGAAGTATTATAGCTTATTTTGGAAATATGCCTATTTCTAAACATCTTGCTGCAGATGGCCAAATTTGGAGAACAATTTAAGGCCTTGAATAAATTACTGTAATTTCTGACTTAAGATTAAAAAAAAAAAAAAAAACTCCTACAAAGTGGCAACCTGTTTCACTGTTCAGCATAATAAGTTAATTAAATCTACGATACTGACAGTGTGTAGGATGTAGATGATGTAAACATGAGTGGGACATAATCTTATGATATGGTAGGGGAGATAGACACAAATATACAGCTTCAATAAAATATGCTAGGTGCTAAAAGAGTTACATACAGAATGCTATATAAAAAAACACAACAGAGTCTATAGTAATCAGGCCCAGGGATTAAGGCAAGACTTCCTGGAAAAGTAAATTACACAAAGCCTTAACATGAAGCCTAGTTCCACCTTGAAAGATTCTCAACTTTAAACCGTCAAACCCATTTAGAGGCTGGGCATGGTGGCTCATGCTTGTAGTCCCAGCTACAACTTTAATAGGTTCTCAACTGTAATAGGTTCCTGTTCATTTATTTATCTCAAGATACAGGTTAAGAAAAAATATTTTCACTGCTAATAATCTTTTGCTATTATGGCTCTGAATAGACTTTTAAAAGGCACACATTTTGTGGAAAGTTTAAAAAACAACTATTTGCAAAGTAACATATACTGTATACATTGTATACATATGTATATGTTGTATACATATGTATACATATTCTAAATACTACAGCTCTCTACCTAAGAAAATCTCTTAATATAAGTAATAAAGTACTGCAAATGAAATAAGCAAATTTAGACTCATTTTAAAGATACCCAACCACCTTTTCTCCACCCCAGTGGAAACATTAATGCATCTTCATAGGTTAACTTTTAAAGTTATGTTTTACTTAGGGTATTATTAAAAGTACTTTCACTAAGAACCTGCCAATTGATAGTAAGAACTAACAGCATCTGAGGCTATACTCTGAGCCAGGAGCTTTTCTACGTTCTTTACAACCAGTTACTTAATCCTAACAACAATCCTATGACTTAGGTATTATTATCTTCCCATTTTAAGATGACGACACTATGTCACAAAAAGTTAAATAGGTAAGTTGCCCAAGGTTATACCACTGGCAGGTAGCACTGGCAGAACCTGAACCTAAGCAGTTTGGCTCCATACTCTTAATCACTATCTTAATAATTACTTTATATTGATAACATAAAGGTATATAATAGTATATATGGTTGGTTGTAGGACAATTTTATCTCTTAAAAAATTCACAGAATATTCTATAGTATATTTGATAATTTAAGTTTTAATACAGAAAAATAGAAAAAAACCCATATTACTATAAAACTAATCTCTCCTTATTGTTTAAAAGACCTGTGGTGCAGGGACTGATAGGTGTACACTGTTCCTAATAGAGTCATCAAAGTTAGACAGATACAGAGCTTCCCAGAATGAAAAACAAAAAACCAAAAAGCTACATACGTAGCCCAGTCTTCTTGTAGATAAGTGTACCCCTGAATGTAAGATCTGGCCAGTGGGATATGAAGTGAAAGTGGTATGTGCAATTTCTGGGAAGTATTGTATCCTTAAAAGGGAAGACCTTCCTTTCCTCTTTCTTGCTTGCTGAAATGCTGATGTGATAGCTAAAGTGAAGAAGCCGTATTAAACCATGAGGCAGAAACTGTGTTCTCAGGATAATAGAAGAACGAGATAAAAACGAGCTTCAATCCATGAAAATCACCAAACTACTCTAGGAGTGTTAATGTTTCTGAGTGTTAACGTTTCTGGTAAGGGAAACAAACTTCTATCTTATTCAAGCCACATAGGAGTTTTCTGTTGTCCTTAACAAACCTAAGCTTACTAAGTCCTCTAGTAATAAATTTGAGCAAATTAAATTTTAGGTAACCAGGCAATTGCTTATTATTGTGAAAATATGATCATTTCATAATGGCTTAATGTATCTATAAATAATGAGTATACACGAGCTCTTAGCACTGTTCCTTTCACATTAAGACACTATGTAATTTAAAATAAGTAATTTAAAAAATATATATATTTTTAGGTGTCAGTGAATAACTAGAGGATCTATCGTATCTTAAAAATTGTCTTATTCATCTAATTATGGTTTTAAATAGTAATTTGTATATAATATATAGTCGACCCTCTGTGTCTGCGGCTTCTGCATTCATGGGATTCAACCAAGAAATTATATTGAAAATATAATTCCTGATAGCCGGGCGCAGTGGCTCATGCCTGTAATCCCAGCACTTTGGGAGGTGCTGTAATTCCAGCACTTTGGGAGGCTGAGGCGGGCGGATTACGACGTGAGGAGTTTGAGACCAGCCTGACTAACATGGAGAAACCCCATCTCTACTAAAAATACAAAAAAAATTAGCTGGGCATGGTGGTGCATGCCTGTAATCCCAGCTACTTGGGAGGCTGAGGCAGGAGAATCACTTGAACCTGGGAGGCGGAGGTTGCAGTGAGCCGAGATTGCACCATTGCACTCCAGCCTGGGCAACAAGAACGAAACTCTATCTCAAAAAAATAAAAAAAGAAAAGAAAAGAAAAGAAAGAAAATATAATTCCTGATCAAAAATACTCAGGAAAAAAAAAATTCCAAAATGTTCCAGAAAGCAAAACTTGAATCTGATGTGCAGCAAGTATGATATGACATTGAATCCACACAAATGTGATGTCTAGGCACTGTTTTAGGTATTGTAAGTAATCTAGAGATGATTTAATGTATACAACAAGATGTGCATATGTTACATGCAAATACTACATCATTTTACATAAGGGACTTGAGCATTGCCGATCTTGGTATCCCCGGGTGGTCCTGGAACCAGCCCCAATGGTTACCAAGTGACAACTCTACAAAAAGGCCTTACTTCATGTTAGCCACTTTAAATGTATTATCTGAGCAATTAAAAATACTAAGAAATATGACAACTGTATAAAACTTATCACTTGTTTAGACAAATTACCAGATTACATTTGAAACAAATATCTGGTCCCTGATTCTTTACCATTTTTGCTACACTGAGCTCTTTGCTGTTCCTCAAACATGCCAGGTAATCCCTTTCCAGGATCTTCCTACTTCCTTTTTTTCCTGCTTGAAATACATTTGCTCAGATACAACCAAACCTTGCACCCCTTACTTCATTCAAGTCTTTAAGAGATAGTATGACAGACTATCCTGTCTAAAATAGCAGCTTCTTTCTCTATCCCCTTGATAGTGTATTTTTTCTGCATAGTACTGATTATTATCTAACATTTTCTGTCTCTATACTTCTTTAAAACAGAAGATCCATGAAGGCAGTAACTCAGTCTCTCTTATTCTTTAGCATATAAAACAAAGCCTAGCATATAGTAGGCTCTCAAATATTTGTTGAATGGATAAATGAAATATTTCATTCTACTATGTAAACTACAGACTGAATCAAAAACACAAATACCTTAATATGTGTTTGTATGTGTGGCATAGGGAGGATATTCTCTAAGATAATGAAAAAAAAATCATAGAACAAGACTTTTTTTTCAGCTTATTTCTAAATCTCTTACATATTGGAAGTTGTGGGGAGAGATACTGCAAAAGTCCTGCTTGTTGCTCTTTGCCAAGATAAATTTTCCCCTTCTCTAAACTAGTTTTTCTTTAATAAGTTAATAGAAGAAATGAACTCCAAAGCCCTAATATTCAGTTGATGATGCTAACTCACTCTTCAGTGATGAGAACATAGCTAAAGAACAATGCCATGTGCTCTGCCAACTGTTTTTAAAAGAAAAATAAACATTTAAATCACATTAGAATCATACAGAGTTTAGGTTAGAATTAACAACAGATCAAAAGGAAGACAGTATGGTGCAGTGGTTAAAAGCACAAATTCAGGAGCTACCAAGTTCCACCACTTACTAGCAGTTGAAATGCAGACAATTATTAAGAATAAGCCACAGTCATCCAACCGTAAAATAAGGGTAAATATCTACCTCTTAGTCATGCAAATTAAATGAGTTAATACATATATGTAGAGTCCTCAAGAATAATGCTTAGCTGTATCAACTGCTCAATAAATGATATGTATGGTATGTTATATACTGCATATGTATATTAAACACAAAATACACACATATCCTTAATAGAAGACATCTAATACTTCTTAATTAAGTGCTTTAAATAAAGCATTGCCCCCACTCATCTGACAGACTCTTCCAATATTGTTTTCATAATCTACATTTACCTTTACTTCCAAATCCAATTAGGAAAAAAAGGTTCATTTGAAGTCTGGTAAAATCCACTTAGAATGTGGTCATTACCAACCTTGAATAACTCCAATCTCTGCTCAGATCCAAGGGGCAGGACAGTCATTCCTGACCACACTCCCAAATTTCAATGCATGCCTCATAAAAGCCTAAGAATAAGATCATACAAACGTAGAAAAGACCCTTAGATCCAAAGTACCAGATCCGAAGAGAGCAACAGAATCATTCCTTACCTCATCTGATAAAAGCCACCAATCTACTTTAGATTCAACTGAAATTAATTTAGTTAACACGTTCAAATCAAAATCCTATCATAAATTTTTTGATCTAATCATATTTTAAGACTTTTAACCAATTAATACTAGAAAATTTACCAAGAAACACCAAAGAACATAGAATACCAAAAAGTTTTGATTCAAGAAAAGGATAATCCCAAAAGACAACAATAACGAAAGACAAAACTTAAGTCATTATTTAGTAAGATAATGTATTATCATACACCTATTATAATAAAAGTGGTATTAATTCAGATATATGCAACTAATACTAAAATCAAGTTGAGTTAATGGTTGCAAAACTTTTTACTGTTAAGGGTTTTAAACAAAAGTAATGCTGATAACCAGTAGGAATAGCAAATGGGTAACAAAATATTGCCAGTGGAACTGGTATAAAGCAAACCTAAGTTGGCAATATATGTTTACAGCCTCAGAAACAAGCATATGAAGTTGTGCTATGAAAATAAACACAAAAAAAGCTAATTCAATTTTATTTAAAAATTTGAAAAACCTAAATGTTCAACTACTCAGGAATGGTTATACAAACTATTTTACATGTATAGATACAATATACAGTAATTCTTTAAAGTTCTATATCAATATTTTGAAGAGTATGAATCATGAGAAAATGCTTAATCATTTAATCAATAATTTACTGGGCCCCTCCTATTTGTGTGACACTATGATATCTGCTGATTCAAGGTAAAGCAAAAACACATGTGGCCATTGCTCCCATGACAGTCTTATGTGAAAGATTACATGAAAGATATATATTAAAAAACAGTTCCGGCATGATGGCTCAGGCCTGAAATCCCAAGCACTCTGGGAGACTGAGGCGGGTGGATCACAAGGTCAGGAGATTGAGACCATCCTGGCTAACATGGTGAAACTCCGTCTCTACCAAAAATACAAAAAATTAGCCGGGTGTGGTGGCATGTGCCTGTAGTCCCAGTTACTTGGGAGGCTGAGCAGGAGAATCACTTGAACCTGGGAGGTGGAGGTTGCAGTGAGCTAAGATGGTGCCACTGTACTCCAGCCTGGGTGACAGAGTGAGACTCCATCTCAAAAAAACAAACAAAAAAACAAGAACAAATGATTGAATCTAAAATAAGAAAGGTGCTCTAATTAAAAAGAAACTTGATTCTCTATAAATCTTTAACACAAAAGTAATCTACCCTTGATAGGGGTGCCAAAGAGTCTTTATGATGAGGTAGAAGTTGACTAGAGATTACAGAGACTGCCAACTGAACACGAAGGACTGAATACACGTGTTCACCTCTGTTGCTTTCTGAAACCCCTAACACGGCAGTTAAAAATATTTTAAAGAGGTGTCTCAAAAAAGAAAAAAAAAAAGATTTTTAAAGAGGCATAACCCCCATTAGGATAGACACTGGAACAGGATCATAAAACAACCAAATCATCAAATTTCTGGGAACTGTAAATGTGAATGGTTGAATGGTAACTAACTTTGTAGACCAGAAATCACTGAAAACACAAACCTAAGCCAGTGTATGTATGGGGAATGCCATCAAGTTAACACTCCATTTACTGTAGTACACACCTGGATAGGTTTAGAAATCAGAAGCTCTGGTTATAACCGTGTGTAGAAGTGGGGTACAACTAAAAACAGGAAGGTTTAAGATTGCTTGTTAGTTTTTAAAACAACCCTCCTGGGTTCATCTAAGGCTAGCAGCTAGACCTACAGCTCACAAACAGAAGACTAGAAGACCCACATCCATGTTCATTTCCCAGAACAAAAGAAAAGACCTAGACGCATGTATTGTAAGGGGCTCATCCGACTGCCTTACTACAATCATTACTAGTTGATAATTTCAACTACATACATTGAGCTTCCAATCCCCATTTTGTGTGTCTCCTTTTAAATATGAATAGACCGTAAAGGATGAAGCCTCCAACATGAGAAAAAAAGAGAACACAACCAAATAAAAAAGAAGAACTTAGAAGAAGCACAGACAATATAAGGAACTGGGAAAATAGTCTTCAAACACTATAACAGCCTCCACAGAAATAAGATCGAACAACAAGAATAAGATGTCATTGGAAAGTTCTGAGAATTTTTTAAAGGAGGTTTTAAAAATTAGTAAAAAATTTTAAAACAAAAAACGCAATAGAAGATTTGAAAAATAAACATAAGCTCTTCAAACGCAAAACCAGAGACAAAACAATGGAAAACAGAAAAGAAAAACATATGATGACTATATAAGGTTTAACATTTGAGGAACAGGAATTCCAAAAAGAGGTAATATTAAAAAACGGGAGGCAGACACGGTGGCTAACGCCTGTAATCCCAGCACTTTGGGCGGCCGAGGCGGGCAGATCATAGTCAGGATTTCGAGACCAGCCTGGCCAACATAGTGAAACCCCATCTCTACTAAAAAAATACAAAAATTAGCCAGGCATGGTGGCGGGCACCTGTAATCCCAGCTACTCAGGAGGCTGAGGCAGGAGAATCACTTGAACCTGGGAGGCGAAGGTTGTAGTGAGCCAGTATCACGCCATTGCACTCCAGCCTGGACAACACTGCAAGACTCCCATCTCAAAAAAAAAAAAAAAAAAAAAAGGAAGAAATTATCAAAGAAATAATATCCCAAATTTCCAAGAATTGAAGATACAAACCTCTGAATTAAAACGGTCCAATGAAGGTACAACTTAATAAATTAAAAAATGAAGATAGGAAGGAAGGTATGTATGCACATACACACTCCAAGATACACATTTCATTATTATGAAATTGCAGAACCACGAGCATGAAAAAATCCTAAAAGCTTCCAGAAAGCAAAACAACAACAACAAAAATAAGAAATCAAGGCAATCATACAAATGAACAGGATTCAGAACGATGCCACACTTAAAGCAATACTAGAGGTTAAAAGACTCTGAATCAATACCTTCAATATTCTAAATTGCTAATATGTAATTCCATAGTGGCCTATCATATTATATTGGTAGAAAAGTTATGTTTTAATACATATAGGGTCTCAAAATTTATGTACCATTAGCAGGAAGGTAATACAGGTACAACAAATCAAAGAGAAACAAAGATGTAAGTCACTGAAGGAAGGACATGGAGATCAGGACATGGATTCCACAGAAAAAAAGGAATTCCTAGGATTATGGAAGTCCCCAAATGACTGCTATATAGGGCTACAATAATGAAAAAAAAAATCTGGATGATAATTTGATGCATTTATATGTATTGAAAGAAGCTTTACAGTCTATGGATAAATTCTGGGATGAATTAATGATAAATACTTAGAAAACTAAGCAAATAAACCAAAAAAGATAATGATTAATACCAGGAAAAAGAAAGTTTTATGAAAAAGAAAACGTTATAGTACAAAACATACAAGGTTCATCTATGAATATTATTTGCCTTATCTCAGTAATACAATCCCTGACTTAAACAAAGGTGCTCTTATCATTTTGGAGGACAGAGTAGGGGAAATATTGAAGGATATTAAGTCATATTAGAATATCAACATATAATATCTAAAATGTAGGAAACCTAGAAGCACAAGCATATTATTTACAAATAATTACACAAAAAATCAGTTCAAAAAAAAAAAAAGGCTCATAGTGGCTACCACTAAGGAGCAGGAATCTGAAGTGGACAGACAAGGAAGAGGAAGGAGACTTCTATTTTTTCCTTATATAAAACTTACAGCACTACTTGACTTTCAAAAGTATGTACATATATTTTTTAAACTAATTTTTAAAAAAGTTAACCAGGTTGGATGGAAGGCAAAGATTTAATTACTGCAAATATTTTAAGTTTATAAATAATGAAAAGACTGGAAAAATTATACACCAAAATATCAATTATGATTACTTTAGTTCGTGAGATAAGTGATGATTTTAAAACTTGTTTCTCCTAGTGTTTCCACATTTTCTTTAATAAATGAATACTATCTTTTTTTTGTAACAGGAAAACAAATACTTTAAAAAGGATAAAATGCTATTATTTTGGAGGAAAAAACCTTCAGAAGAGATTTTTCGATATATCTTCAAATACTATAAGTAGTTAAAATGCATAAGCCTAATTATTCCAATTACTTGCTTTTATCACTGCAAGTTATATATAGGAAACATTCTTTTTGTTGTCTTTCCATTTAAAACAAGTGATATAAACATTTTTCAGATCATATGAAAGATGCTTTGTGGTAAATAACAGGACTGCAGTAAAAACATACATGTTCGGAATAAATAAATATGATTTTAACAAAATTCATTGTAGTTTCTGTCTGATAGGTTTTAGTTTTTAAGAAAAAAATTTCAGTCTGTCATAATTTAAATCATTTACCTAAATATTCAAAGATGCTTGGAAGAAATAAAACTCAAGTATGCTTTAAATGTAATAAGAGTTTGTAATAAAGACAATTATGTAAAAAGAAATAAAAGTAAAACTTATCTCTACCCATGATGCCATATTTCAAATAAGTTTTTTTAAAACAAAAACTTTCACAACCACATTTTTATAATTTCCTTTTCAATCTACAGATATACTCAATGACCAAACTCATAAATTGTACTTTCACCTTTCACTAAGATGAACAATTCTGAGCAGTGGAAGGATAAAGTATTAAGATTCCATGTACATTATAACAATAATCGCTTCTTAAAGTCAGAATTGCTTAATAAAATATACATGGCTTCTATATAAATATAATTTACTCCAAAAGTTGTTAATAATTTTTTTCCTATCAAAGGCCAGGGCTCTATAGAATAAAGAAACAAAAAATCAATAAAGGAGAAATAATATGTCAATCCTATTTACTCCTTTTTAAAATAAATGGAAACATTTCATTTAAAACTGAACACATATGCAACATCCCTCTAACTTTTTAAAGATATATATCTAATACAGGTGATTTTCTTCTATATTCTTTTTTCTTTGTTATTAGCAATTGTAAAACTTTTGACTTCAGGAAAACACCAATGGCTGAAGAAAAAGTAAACTCAGTTTTGAGAAATGCACCCCTTTTTCTCTGTCAGGGGAAATAAGGAAGAGTCCTGTAAGAGCAGATGACATACCTGCTTTGGCATGTACATTATTGGTATTTGTTTTATTGTGAACTTTATTTTAATAAATGCCATTAAAATTTCACAGTTTTTTTAAAGATCTCTTTACCACTGCTCTCTTATACCAGAGTTTCTCCAGGTGTGTTCTACACCCCACATAAACTGCACCACCACTAGGAATGGGCCCTGAAACCCACATGGTTGACACAGTCTCAGAGTCTGAGAACCTCTGTCTGGCTCAACAGTTCTTAAATTCTAAATATAAGTTCTCACAATGGAGACTTTTAGAAATTTATACAGGTTATTTTGTGACTTGGTATTGTAATCTTATATCAAGGTCAGCTGAAGAGAAAGAGAGGGAAAAGTGGAAGAAAATAAGAAATTTGGTACTACCATAATCAGTCAGCCCCTTACAGGAATAACTCCTTATTTTCTTAGGGCTTATATGTCCTAAAATAAACAGTTTCTTACTTCAGAAGTCTTAAAAAATAGGAGGTTAGGGCCGGGCGCGGTGGCTCAAGCCTGTAATTCCAGCACTTTGGGAGGCCGAGACGGGCGGATCACGAGGTCAGGAGATCGAGACCATCCTGGCTAACACGGTGAAACCCCGTCTCTACTAAAAAATGCAAAAAAACTAGCCGGGCGAGGTGGCGGGCGCCTGTAGTCCCAGCTACTCGGGAGGCTGAGGCCGGAGAATGGCGTAAACCCGGGAGGCGGAGCTTGCAGTGAGCTGAGATCCGGCCACTGCACTCCAGCCTGGGCTACAGAGCGAGACTCCGTCTCCAAAAAAAAAAAAAAAAAAAAAAAGGAGGTTAGCAATCAGGTAATAAAAATGACACTAGACACACAAAAACGTAGTAAATAAGAAGTTTTAAAGGCATCCACTTCTAGACATTCGTTGATGTAAAATCACATTCTAAATTCTTTTTCCTTAATTCCCTTTAACTGCTCATGAAACATTGGTAAAGGCATTACAACTTACTGACACATATCTTCCCCAAACCATTACATAAACTACATTTCTTCCTAGAGTTTTCAAATCAACTTTTATGAGCTACAATTAAGTACTTTTGTTTGTCCCTATACTTTGGGGAACGATACAAGCAATTTCTGGCAAAAAATACACAGTAAGTCTTTTTACAAATTGTTGGGGGCAGGGAAGGAAAAGAGCTTAACAATAATCACTGTCTTGTTCTTTTGTTTAAAGGGGGAATGAACATATATACACATATATTAAAAAATCACAAATTACTTAAAATAGGTATGCAAATCTAAAACTGAAAAACTACAAAACAGTACTTGGCAAAGCATGATTTACTTTAACCATTTAAAGAATCCATGATTGTTCTTCCTTTGAAAAGTTATTTGCCAAGAATCAAGACAGTATCAGAAAATAGGATGTTAATGGAGAGAAACTACCACACAATAAATAAAGCAGACGGGTCAGTGCCATTCTTACTGAAGAAAGCATTTAACAGTGTGTCACTGTTCATGATCCATAGCAAAATACAGCACACTCTCGACAGTGTTAACTGTGCCCTGTTACACCCAGTCGGCGTCAGGCAGCCCTAAACAAGCTATGCCAGGACTAGCCTCCTTTCAGTTCCTCAAACGTGACAATCTCTTCCATGCTTTTGCACATGGTGGTTCCTCTGTCTAATTGACACTTTCTCCCAATATTTTTTCATCATTGTGCTGCTCATGCTTCAGGTCTCAGCTTCCTTTACTCCACATCTAAATTGGGTACTTTCATTTATAATCTCTCTAAACACCTCATAATCTTCCTCCACAGTATTTCTAACACGCAGTAGATATATGTATATTGTATTTGTATAAGGTATCTCTCTTTCCCCAGTAGGCTAAGGGGAATTTTTTATACATATATATAAAATTACATTTTAAATATAAAAATATATATATACAATTATATATATGTATACACAACACATAAACACATGCATATATATAGATATATATGTTTTTTAATCTCAAGTGAATTCAAAATTTTTAAGTTAGAAAAATTATCTTTGGCTGTGAGAAGGGGAAAAACATGCTCACTAACCATCTTTAGGAATCATCATGGTGACAGGTCTCTTCATATTTACACAATGAGGGCAGACACTGTCTGTCTCAGAAAATGTGCAGTCAGTGTCTAGGAAACTTGTGCAAAAGCAGACACACTTAAAGGAGTAAGGTGCATTCAACGTTCCATCTTGGGTTGCCATCATTTCATATCTGGACAACTCCAACAAGACTAGACCCTTCCCACCTGCTATGCCAGACCACGAAAATATCAACATTAAACAATGGAGGTTCCCTACTGTCCTGAAAAAACACTGGAGAGTAGGAAAATGCAAATAAGCTGCCGTGAAGTGTTCTGGGCATAAACAGGGATGAGAGGGAGGGTGCTTCTGTTAGCACAATCACCCAGTTCTCAGTTAGGTCAGGAACCTGCCACTTAGCATTCTAGAGATCTGCTTGACTCCTTTCTTCCAATTGACAGTCTCACCTTGACTAATTTTTCTTTTCCTTTAACTGAGGGTAGAATTGAATACAAATTTACCACTCTGCCTTTTACCTCTGTGGTAGCCAGCCTCTAGTATTCACATCTCTTGAATAGCAGACCCGGCCTGAATTGAGCAGAGCTGATCTATGTAGTTAACAGAATGTTGTGGAAATGATGGTATGAGACTTCTAAGGCTAGGACATAGAAGACGTGGGGGCATTCATTTTGAGCTTTTATCACTCACTTTGGGGGATATAAGCAACCACGTTATAAGAAAAATTTTACAGCCCTGTTGAGAGGTCCATGAGGCAACAAACGGAGTTCTTCTGCCAACAGCCAGCCATGCGAGTGTACCATCTTAGAAAAAGATCCTCCAGTTCCAGTTAAGCCTTCAGATGACTGCAGCCTCAGCCAGTATGCTGACTGCTACTTCATGAGATATCCTCAGCCAGAAGTAACCAGCTGAATGAACTGCTCCCAAATTCAAACCCACAGAAATTGTGTGGGATGATGTTTACTGTTGTTTTGATCTGCTAAATTTGGGATAATTATACAGAGATAACTAATATCTCTCCTCACTCAAGTTCATTTTCCTAGGTATTTTCACCATTAATATAAAGAGAAACAATTCATTTTAAACATTTACTCTCCAACTCTCTTCTCCTTTTTCATCAGATCCCGTAACAAAAAAAAAACCAATGGCTGGTTTGTAAAACAGCATTTAGAAAGGATAAAATAATATTCATTTTGTTTTCTAGGGGAAAATAATTTTTTTTAATTAAACAGAGGACAGGATTTCCTAGAAGGCATGAAAAGGTAAGAGACAAGAGATGAGACAGAGGGTGAAATACCGCCCTCAAGAACAGTAATGGAAAGAAGGAAAACAAATTCAGGTGTTAAACCCTGGATGGTTTATTCCATTTGCTACCACCTTGATTTAGAAGATTCTACTGAGGTCTAGCCCCCCCAAAAAATTACGATAATCAGAGTATGGGAAGAAAGAAAATATACAACATAATATCCCAGGAGGCAGTGGAATCTGTGTAAGGAAGGAAAGAAAGGGAAAAAAAAAAAAAAAGACTTAAAGTGGCAGAACCTAGTACCAAGATAATTTTAAATAGGGATATGATGGAGCTTTGTACAAATATCAGTCCTTTTTTTTGATTTTATGCAGAGAAAGTTTCTCAATTTTTTCTTTTTTCTCTTTTTAAAAATTCCCTGTCATAAAACATGTGGAAGACAAAATATTCCACGTTTTGTGTAAATATGAACAGACTTGTCACCATGATGATGCCTAAAGGTGGTTAGTGAGCATGTTTTTCCCGTTCTCACAGCCAAAGATAATTTTTCTAACTTAAAAATTCTGAATTCTCTTGAGATTAAAAAACATATATATCTATATACATGAGTGTGTGTGTGTGTATATGTATATATAATTCCCCTTAACCTCACAATGCTTCCATTTCCTTTCCAATGTCCTCTTTTTAGGTTTCCCTTCACTTTTACTATAATCCAGGCTAGTAAAAAGAAAAACAGAGATAATTAACAGTGCCACAGTGAACATTTTATCTAATATGTTTAAAAAGCCTTTTGAAAAAAAAAAAAAAGACTGGGAGAAACAACGAAAAACTTTTATTATCCACTGGTAACAGTTAATAATCTTGACTTTATCTTGTATTAGAATTTCTAAGAGTTTTCTTTCTTGAGAAGCCAAGGAGATAAACAGGAAACTTCTTAATCATAAACTGCTGGCTTCTATTCTAAATGGTGGATCTAAGACAAACCACTGAAACTGCCAGCATAACAGTGAAAAAGAACAAGACCCTATACAAAGATACTAAAAAATCTAAGCTGAATTTTGGTTAGAAAAAAAAAAAAACAAAAACCGAAACCCAAAAACTTGACATATAACTTTACTGTAAGTTTGTATGAGGAATTACTATTAGCACACATAATCAACAATCACTAATATCCCCACAGCTTCTCAAGCTCCTTAAAATTAAGGAATTGAAAAGACAAGGAATTCTTTTGACAAGTAAAATCCATAAACAGAACAAAATAATTAGATATGTGGTCAGTATTATCAACTTAGCCCCACATCACCACCTCCCCGTCAATATGGAAGTTTATAGAGTTTTTAGGCCAAATCTCGAAAGAGAATTCTAACTTGGCTTTATAGAATTAAAAATGGAGAAAGTTTACAAAGTAATCCATGATTTTGATTCAATGAGAGATTTTGAGCCAGAATAAAATAGTTAAGCTGCTCCTGAATTTCTGACTCACAGAAACCGTGTAAAGTAATAAATATTTATTGCTATTTTAAGCTGCTAAGTTTTGAGATAATTTATTATGTAGCAAGATATCTGTCATGACTCAAATTGACAATTTGGTAGATTTTCACCATTGACATAAATGACAATGAGATATACTGTATAAAAATACATAATACATAATAATTTTCATTTTATATACAGAATATGTACAGACAAAAACAAGTATGCTAATGAAACTTCTTCAAATACTATAAACAATTAGTGAAGACTGCTACTATAGGATAAGTGGGCTGGTTCTTTTCCCTAATTTGTGTCAATTTCTATGAAGAGCTACTTTTCACCTTGGAGAAGCCACTATAAAATATTCTCCCCTTTTCAAAACCCTGTGACAGTAGAAGAAAAATAGAGAAAGGAGGTTAACTAGGGAAAATTCTAGGCTGGAATCACCGCAAATTGTGAATACAAGTATTCCAAGAAATATTTTTAGTATTTTCGTACTTGAAAGAATTCTAGAAAAGTGACTAATGTATACTTTTAGATCCATTCTTCATTCTCTGGTGAACTGAAGCATGTCTCTAAATAGTAAATTTTCCTTAAATTGTAAGTCAAGGTAGGTGAGTTCACATTAAGCAACAAAGGAAAAAGTATGGCATTTCATAAAAAAAAGATTATCATTAATAAATGTATAATAGAATTTTATAGTGGATATAGGTGCTACTTAGGGTTCACTTTCATATAAAAACTAGTTAGATAAGCAAATTGGTATATAACATAAACATATTTTTTAAAAAAGTCACCTACCCTTAAGAGGATCATGCTCTGCTCTCATAATATCGATAAGGGAATTTTCCAAAGAGTGCATATTCAAACTGTCATACATTCTACTTCGATCCTGGAAGAGAAGAGGAAAAAAGACATTATAATCTATGCATTTTCAAAACGTGATTATAAAAATACTATCTAAATTCTCTTACATAAAAGAGGACATCTGATTAATATATTACCAATTAATCTGTATCCCACAAAAATACCAGTAACTACAGATCTCATGAGCTACAATGTTCCTTGTATTGGAGGACATTATTTTCAGTACATTTATCTCTTAAATCTTTTATCAAAAGCAATCTAATTTTATTGGCAATACTAATGCAAAACAGTAAAATAATTTCTATGGTTACCTTTCTCTATAAAGTTTCCTGAAATCTTATATACACAGAAAGTATTTTTTGGTTAATTTCTAAACTTTTCTCAAGTATTTAGGAAGACAGATACTGGCACGAGGAAAATAAATATTTGGGAGGAAATATTTTAGTTCCATAATTGCACCATACTTTAAACATCTATCAAACACTTTGTTATTTGACATAGTAGTCTGAATTTCATAATGAGTGCATAAACATCTTATATGGCAAAAATCAAAAGCATAAGATACTAACACCAGAACAAGGACTAATGCCTAGAATATTCAGATTCATATCTTACTCTCTAAAGTGCTTCCTTATTTGTCTCTGCATTTTTAAGCCTGCCTCCCCCAACTCCCCTGCAAAATAGGCACGTGGAAGAGAGAAGAGTAAAAGCAGTAATCTCATTAAGTCTGCTACTTCACCAAGTCTCCAAAGTCTTGTGTTATCAGAACCTTGTTTGCTGAATGTTCAATCCCTTCACTTGCTTATTTGAAAGAATCTGACTCTTTAATGTCCATGAATTTCCACTGTATTCTGTTCAATACATACTCAAAGCATCTGAAAAAAGGTACGTGGGGAACCACTACAGAAGCTTTCTGGGCGATGCCATCATCTAGGAGTCTTCCCAAAATACTCACCCAACCAGTTAAGTATGTGTGTACACGCATGTGCAAGCTTACATATACATTGGGGAGGCAGGATAGTCCATTCTAAACTCTAAAAAAAAGATTGTCACAGAAAATGGAAAGGAAGAATCTGAAAATTAAGTGGAAATAAAAGTCCCCATAGAAGTCAAAATAAGGCACTTAAGAACCTGGGTCCATGAGCTTCAATAGAGACCAGAAGTCTCTGAGATTATATATAATAGACTGTTCATGGGTGTACAGTAGTCCCCCCTTTCTGCCTTTTGCCTTCCACGATTTCAGTTATCTGTAGGACAATACAATAAGATATTCTGAGAGAGAGAGAAATGCCACTTTTACATAACTTTTATTACATTACATTGTTATAATTGTCCTACTTTATTATTAATTATTGTTGTCACTTACTGTGCCTAATTTATGAATTAAACTTTATCATACATACGTTTTCACTGTGAAAAAACCATATATGAAGGCACTATTTGCAGTTTCAGGCATCCACTGATTGTCTTGGAACGTATCCCTCATGGATAAGTGGGGACTGGTGTATACATAAATTTTTTTTTTCCTGAAGAAAAGGTTTATAGCTTTCCTCAGTTTTCCACGGGAGTCCACAATCCAGAGAAGATTCAGAATCAGTTCTTTAGAAAGCTGAAGAAAAACCTAAGTAGCTTTTCTAAGAATATGTCTATTTATTTACTTTACTTTGATGTTTAAATTGAGGTTGTAGCCTTTTTAAATCTAGGGGTTCAGAATCCGCACTGTAGACTAAATAAGTTGCTATCAGGGATTTAAAAAAGGTAAAAAGTAACACTGAATGACGGAAGGAATGCTAAACTGGAGGCTCTTATTCCAGCTTTATCACAAATTAACTCTATCAGTACTGTTTACTGATTTGTACTGAAAGGCCCCTGAGGTAAAACACATGCATCAATAACAGCTGCTCTCTAGAACAGTGACCTTGATTAGTGATGGAGGCACAAAGAATCAATGAGCTGTAACAGTTGTTCCTAAACTTGAGCATGTTTCAGAATCATCTGGAAGGCTGGTTAAACACACAGACTGCTGAAACACATCAAATTCAGTAGGTCTGGAGTAGAACCTGAGAATATGTATTTCTAACAAGTTCCCAGGTGATACTCATTCTGCGGGCCTGGATATCACACTTCATAAGAAGCAATTAGTTTCTTCGTCTGAAGTCACTAAATCTCTCTAGGCTCTGGTTCTAACCTAGAAAATAATCATGTCAGACAAGATTATGCCTATAGTCTCTTTAAAAATTACAGAAAAGACTGAAAATACTCCAAAATTA
This sequence comes from Mandrillus leucophaeus, assembly GCF_000951045.1. Lineage (NCBI taxonomy): Eukaryota > Metazoa > Chordata > Mammalia > Primates > Cercopithecidae > Mandrillus > Mandrillus leucophaeus. Next base: position 1,778,621 of record NW_012102710.1, read on the forward strand.
ATGAAATATTAATAAAATCAAAACAGAGAATAGGATGGCCCATATGGGCAAAAATGACATATTAATTTTAGGAATCTATCCAAATATGTCCATGTTCCCTGTGCTTCCACAATACTGTGTTCATAACCAATTTGTTGATTTTCCTGTCTCTTCCACTAAACTTCTAAGCTGATTAAGAATAGGGACTAATTACAGAATATAGTTAGTTCTCATATGTCTGCTGAATGAATACTCCTTTATCTTTACCATAAAAACTCAGTAAAAAATGTAAAAAAAAAGTCGAGTTCTGTGAGGAGAAAGACTGTACTTCTTAAACAGTAATTGCAAAGGACTATAAAACTTTCTCAGAATCCTCAATGGAATAGGTAGTCAAATGTTAACTGACTAAACTGACACAAGCATCAGATTAATGTGGCTTGCTATGAATCTGAATTTCCAACAACCCAATGGAAGATTAAGTACTATTATACTGAAAGTTCCCAGATGTATTTAAAATAGAATTATAAAATGTAAGCTGTAATGACAAAAGCTAATGTTCATATAATTAAGCAAAAAATCCCTCTGCAGGTATGCTATATCATGACGGTTCTAAGAATACACTGTAAATACTTTAAAATACTTTATTATCCTCCTTACGCTAAATCCTCACAAAGGAAATATATTACAGTTCATAGTTATCTTTTTAGGTTGATGACTTTGAACAGAATCAACCTATGCCCAGTCAACTGATGACCTTAATTAATGGTAACTAATAAATCACCCAAACAATATTTCCCAAGTAACTTCCTTTTTCTGGAGGTGTAGGGGAAAGTACACTCTACCTTCATTGCAAGAGGTGTGATCTTGCTCTAGAGCATGGTAAAATTATTGCCTGGGTCATGGACAATATTTAAAGTATGAAAGAGAAACATCCTTTAACTATAAATATCAGTGACCACTATATAATTACTTTTGAGAGGTGTTACTCAAAAAGGCTGCATCTATTAATAACTTCCGCTTGAGTGTCTATATCTAACTCAATCAGTGAGACGCCTACTTACAAGGTCTCTTATTTTCCTTTTTCTGTTAAGTATTTGATCCTAAACTCCTATTCTAGGAAAGAAAACAGCAAAGCTATTTTAAAAAGATTAGCTTGGTTATACTTTAGTAAAGCATCAGCTGCATCCCATGTGATTTTAAAGCAACAAACATAAAGCAGCCGTGAGCAACCAAAGAGCACATGACATCTCAAAATTGCTTTTTGAGTTTAATGAAACCTATACGCTTACATGCAAAAGATATAGATAATTCCATTAAATAAATTGTGGGAATTAAAATATGACTTCTGAAAAAACAGAAACAAATCTGGTTATAAAACAAACACTCATGCATTCTTCTGAAATAAAGACATTAGGAAAAGTTGTGTTCATGCAAACTGCCATCAGTTTAAAAACTAAACTGAGGAACTAAGGCAATTTTCAAGTGACCATGAACACAACAATACTAATTATCATTAATAAATATGGAAAATCAGAGCAATGTAATTTACATTTATTACAAGGCTATTTGAAAACACCAAGATATTCACAAAAATAAGAATCTATGAGGAAAAGTGTGCATGCAATCAATTCTGAAATATAAAAACTATCTGGCAAAGAATCAACTAAATGGGCTTTCAGAAACAAAATTACAGAATCTTATAATAATTAACAGAATAAAATGATTAGAAAACACTGTTGGAAAAGGTATAACCTCTTTTATTATAATACTTATTTCATGGTTTTTCTTAAACCCAGACATTTGCCACAAACACTTACGGGAGTGTCAATAAAAGCTTAGAAAGGCTGAAAAACACACAAAAGAACAAAGTGATCCTAATCTTGAAAAAAGATGACCTAAGCAAAGATTATAAACACTGAAAAATAACTAAGGAGGTCGGTGCACAATATTAGAAGCAGTATGACAAAGGGAATTCAAACTTAATTACAATTTGAAGAGATATTAATTTTTTTGCTGGGATATATTAAAAACCCTGTTTTATTTTAAAATAAGTGGTCAATTAGAAACTTTTCCTCCTGAAAATGAGGTACTCTTCCAAAGAAAAATAAGATTATAGAAAAACCCTACATTCTTATATTTAATGATTTAGCAGATGCTTGAAAATGTATTATTCTGCTTAATTAGAAAGATCAGCTTTTATTGTACTTATAATATTTGTGTTTACTTCTCTAATTTTTACTTTAAAATAAAGCAATGTAGTGCTAATATTGTCCTTAATTTTAAGTAGATATTGACCATACATTCCTGTTACACAATGTTATTGCACCATACTCAATTAGTAGCAGATGACGTGCTACTCTACTGCATAACGTAGTACTCAATCTCATAAGCTCTCTTCTCATTCTCTAGTTGTTCCACTTAGATAATCCTTATTCATCCAACTAGACTCTTACCTTCTCCAAGACAAAGAATAGTATTTTTTATCCATATATCCTGAGGGTAATTAAAACACTAACATACAGAATGAATGAAGATACATTTCTTGAATTTTCTTTATTAATTTTGAACCTCAACGAAGTGTGTTCATCATTCTCAGGAAAAAAAAAAAAATCAAATGTTTTAAAAGGCCAAAGCTATTCTAGTACTCACAAGAATTAAAATAGAAGGACAAGTGGAAAACATTTCAAGAACAATTAAAGCACTGAACACAGAATAGGAAACAAAAAGAAGGCATCCATTACTTAAGCTGTAATACAAGAGTCCATTCTTTTTCATTTTCAGTGGGCATGTAACAGTTTGATGACTATGAATGTCCCTGAAGTTCATCTGGTTTACAAACCACTATTTAAGAAATGCTTTATTAGATAAACAAATTGGGCTTGGTATGCAACTACATACTGTTTTTGTGTGTGTGTGTGTGAGTAAAGACTCAAATAATATTTTTTTCTGAGACAGATCTCCAAATTATGATTTACTACATTATCATAACAGCCTATTAAAGATTAGTGGAAAGTATCTTCAATTAGTTCAAGGTAGTTTATTATGTGACATGCTCAAGCACTGCAAGTAGAACGTGTGGAAGACCAAAAATTTAGAGTTGCTATATTGACCACTCCCCAGGTGGAAGCCAGGGTGACATGCATGTATATGCTTCACACACTCGATTACTGTTGCAAGACATTACTTTGTTTACAGTGAGCTGATATGTCATATGTAAACTTATAAGTAATAACAACCTCAGTTAAAGGATATTTACTCTTTGATTTAAAACATATGAATAAATATAGCGTAACCTTAACATTAAACTGAAAACTCCTATTTTTCTGGGAAGAGGGGGTGGTGTCTTGTTATGTTGCCCAGGCTGGACTCAACTCCAGGGCTCAGGCAATCAATCCTCCTGCCTCAGCCTTCCAAGTAGTGCACGTTGCTGGATCTGGTTGCAAATTCCATTGTAATATAATTTAGAATTCAAATTTTTAAGTATGCTTCTTGCAAGGGTAACTAGCTAATGACATTTTAAAGTAAAGTAATTAATAGCCCTAAGGATATTCATGCATATACACTGGCTGGGCGTGGTGGCTCAAGCCTGAAATCCCAACACTTTGGAGGCCGAGGCGGGCAGATTACGTGAGGTCAGGAGTCTGAGACCAGCCTGGCCAACATGGTGAAACCCTGTCTCTACCAATAATATAAAAATTAGACAGGCATGGAGGTGCCTGCCTGTAATCACAGCTACTGGGGAGGCTGAGGCACGAGAATCGCTTGAACCTGGGAGTGCAGTGAGCCGAGATCATGCCACTGCACTTCAGCCTGAGTGACAGAGTGAAACTGACTCAAAAAAAAAAAAAAAAAAAATTCATAGAGATATATAATACTCATTTTAAAGTCAGAAATGTTTATAATTTATATTTGCTTTTAAAAAGTTTTAAATGTGAGGGTTTTCTATTTTAAAAAATTCTTATTTAAAATAAAATTCCAACCCACAAAATTTTACATATTAACAGAAATAAAAATCAACCTACAAAACTAGTTCTTTCTTATTTATTGAATTCAATTATGTGTTCACCTCTTGATATAGGTAAGCCTGCAGTATCCAAGTACAAGAATTAAGACTTCAGTTCTAGAATTTTGTATTATATTCTAGGCCCTAATGAGTTTGAGCCTAAAGGAAATAAAAAGTAAAATGTTTTAAAATAATGTACTTGTTAACAAAAATATACTCGAATTACATTGTATGTGATGACAAAAGGTCAGAAATGCAAATAATCTCCTCAGATATTTAAGTGACTAAGTATCTTCTATAATTTTAATTTTGCCAAAGAATGAGAAACTACCCAACATTTTAAGATATCAATTTCATTTTGTAGCTGCTGCAGTATTTTTAAGAGGCTCAACTTCGAATACCTCAACCTTTCATGGAAAGATGGAAACACATAACAAATTATGTATAAGCACTTTTAGGGTATATAGAGGAGACAATGACATTTCTTTTAAGTCCAGTTGAAAGGTCATATACTACCTCCACTTCCTTAGACTAATGCCTTAGACCCTTTGCTCAAAGAAACCAAGAGGCTTGTATTCTAAAAATAGAGGCAAGGGGGTGGGGCACCAGGGAGGAAAAGAAATGGCCAAAACAGATCAGAGAAAGTGTAAAAGCTGGCTGGAAAGGCCTTAAATGACCTAGTTCAAGGTCCCCCTTTTACAGATAAGGAAACTGTGACCCAGAGAGATTAAAGCCCATAAACTATGTCATTCAATGTCATAAAGATTATGAGGAAGAGGAAGAAGATCCAAGTTACAGGCCTTCTTTCCTTCCAGTTCCATTCACTTTCCATTATCTCTTTTTTTCCTCCACCACTGTCTTCTACTTCATCACATCACACCTCTGGCTCAAGTATCTAAAGGGAATGCCAGTATCTCGGCAGTTTACCAGATAAGTTTATCTTTAAGCACCAAAATCATTTTTCCTAAAATAAATCTCCCTAAAATCTTAGGTTATAAAACAGGTAAAAGCAGAGTAGCTTTGATTGAGGTCTAAGTGGGAGGGCAGCCCCAGAGGCTGATTTGAAAGCTTCCCTTTCATTATCACCCCTGTCTCCTTTCTAACATTCCACCAATTGAAATCAACTCAATAACCTGATTTCTCGACATCTGTCCCTGCCTCATGGACCCTGTAATGCCAGCTAATTTGTATTCTTTTCCATGGATACTTATTTCTCCTATATATGTATCCATCCTATTGCTTCTTCCTGCACAAACAGAGTAATTATGTCCTCTTCTATCTGAAAACATTTCTCTTGCCACCTTCAAAATAATTACATTAATTTTCTTCTCCTAAACATACCATCTCCTAGGCATTCATGTGTTGAATTTAAATACAAAAATGCTACCATAAAAATGTCACTAATAAGGTTTAACTGGACCAGAGTAGAGAAGAGAGTAGACGTAAATAGCTAACTTATATTAACAAGACAATACCTTGCAAATTACATGAAGTAACTACTACTTCTAAGTGAAGACCCTGGCAGAACTACTTTGGAAAACAGGCAGGACTTGGCTAAAACAATTGTTAGTGGTTGATTATCAAAATTGGTGCTAACTTTCTAGATTAGAAAGTTACTTACAAATATATTACTAATCTGTTTATGTCCTTACTTGTAAAATCATATCATGTTAATAAATTAACCAAGGAAGAGACTTAGAATAACACAGCTCCATTCATAAAACACACACGACGTTAAGTCTATGCTCATTCAAACTGGAGCTCTCTAAGAAAGAACCTGCATATATAAGGACTGAGTTTTCTATATCCTGTAATAATCCTCACCACCTGGTACACCTAGTATACATTCAAATTCAGTTTGCAAGAAGAAAGATAGTATTTTGTAAAAAGGTGTGAATGTAATTTGATTAAGGCTAACTCCCAGCTTTTTCACTAATGGTTTCTCCATAGAAAACTGATTATTTGGAATAAGTCAGGGTACAAAAGCAGTAACAAAATTTAGAATACTAGGCTATAAATTGTTTAATAAAGGTGAAAAAACGAAACCAAGAGAAGTCTTTTTTAGAAATATATCTCAAAACAAATAGACTTCATGACAAAAATTTACTGAAAAGTTCTATGAAACATTAAATACAAAGCTGCATGTTAAGTAAACATATGGTTTTGTACCTAATTGCATATAATTCTGAAAAGAGATACAATCTGTTTAGTTTGACTGATGTTTAAAGTCAGGTGCTCTTGTGTATATAATCCCTTTTTCCAAAAATATTTATTATGTTTTAGAAATATAAAAGGATTAATTACTCTTAAATTTGAAAATAAAAAAATTCTTACATTAAATAGTTCAAAGCAGGTGATCCTTAAAAAATAAATTGCTTCAGTGTCCTCTAACATATGTTTCAATAGGTATAATAAGAAAGTAAATACTAAATCCTACTCATAACATAAATACTAAACTCCTAACCGAAATCCTAAAAAGTATACACTGTGCAGCCTACCTGGTCTATTCTGGATGTTCCGGCTGCAGTGCACCAACTATCTTGGAGTGAATCTGAGCCCCAAGCTGGCAACTGCAAACTAGATCTCACCTTCAATAGCATAGAAGTTTTCATCAGAAATCAGCAGTTGTCTTCCCCATACCCACCCAATGAAAGAAAGAAAGAAAACCAAAAATAAACCTCTATCTTAAATCCTCATTCCATCCTTTAAAGGTTTAAGAAAAAACAAAACAAAACAAAAACCTCACTTGCAATAGCCATAAAGGAACTTCAACAAAATAATAAAAAGCCTGGGGGAAAAAAAAAAGTCTAATCAACATATTAGGCCACATTTAGAAAAAATAATCAGTGAATTAGTGAAGATAAATTTAAATTAGATGCAAAAAAGCCCTAATATTATTTTGCCACAATCACAGCTGTACTAAGTACATTCTAATATATATACAGCCGATCGTAGTCAAATCTAAGAATAGTTAAAATTACAGAACATTTTAGCTTAGCTATATTATAGGAGAAACAAATTTTGGTGGCCCATTAGAGTTTATAAATGAAAACATTCTTAAAGAGTTGCCAATTGAAAGCTTCAGTATGTATTTAATCAATACAACGGGTTTTTCTATGTTTTACTAAGCTTATTTTCCATTGCGTGTTTAGAGAATTTTTTTACATTCTCAATTTTCTCTGTATAGATATTTTAACCTTTGTTAATTAAATTATAGGCTTAAAAATTAAAACTTTATTTGAAAAAATGTTAATTTTACCATACCACTACCACCACCACCCAATTCCCTATTTTGAAAGATTAACATTAGAGATAAGGTCATTTACATACCATTCTTACCTGTAAGGGTAAGAGTGTATTACTATTGTTGTCTGTTCTGAACACATTATCTTCAATCCAAGATTTTGGAGTCAGTGATGGAGTTGAGCGAGTAAATTTCGGTGGTGCTATGACATTACCAGAAAACGGTTTCTTCAATGGAGATATCTGATTCATAGTTCCTGGGATTCCCATGTTTCCGGTTCTACGATGATCTCTGCCATGCATTGCTCCCCAGGACATACTTCCAGTGCCCCAGCCACTGCTCTGATGGTTGCTCCAGGGAGATTGTTTCAGAAGAGGCTGGGGAAAACATAGCTATTTAAATTGTGGCATTTAAAGAGTTTACAATTCAAATTCAAATGTCAGACCTAAGAATTTATATGAATGAAATATATAAAGGCAAAAGAATACATCTTTTCTAGGTTATAAAAGTAATAGTCTTGAGATCTTTCTATGTGAAATCATATTTGATGCTGGTCAAGTTTTCATCTTCTTGTGTACTATAAATATGATATTTTATGACAGTTATTGAAATAGAACCATGCAGTTCCTTATCCTTCAGAAATAACTGTATACATGATAAATATGAAGAAAAAAATTGAAATTAACTGAAGATTCTTAAAGATACAACATACACGGTGATCTTAAAGCAATCATATTATGCTAGGCACACAACTAAAAATATGGTCTTTGTTAATTAAAATATCCTACTCATGCAAGTGAAATACATTGACTTCATGTTTCCAAAACAAGTTGCACTGCTACAAAAGTGGGAATTACTCTATTGCACAAATTAAAATCACCTTTTGGAATAAGGGCAGTATAGAAACTATGTCATTTTTCTGCATTGTTTAACTGTTAAGGCATATTATTCCAGTTTTAGTATAGTTTGTCTTAAAGTGTTTTTGTTTTTATTTCACTTAATTATCCATGAACTTTCAAGCAATTATCTGATGTTGCCCATAGGTGGATCCACTGAGGTATACTGCCAATTAACTATATGCTTTGATTATTCCACTAGAGATCTTGATACAAGTCTCCATCAAGTTGATTCATTTTCAAAAGTAAATTACATCCTAATCTAAAGCCTGTGGCAAGAAAAGTCAAGTCATCAAAGAATGGTAAATCCACCAAAAGGCTAATAATTGTAGTTTTGGGTTTGTTTGTTTTTTTAAAGAAGTATTCATTGCTGGTAATTCTACTGTCAATACGTTTATACTTTAATACTTTGGTGTTAAGATGTAGCCAAAGAAGTATGAACCATACAGTTACTAAAAATATGATTCTCTTAAAATTGAACCTGCTTTTTATAAGACAATTAAAAGAGAAACTCCTGATCTACAGTACCAATTTTTAAAAACTTTTAAATGCTAACATAATCATGAGTACATATTACTCTTTCCTCCTCCACAGAGTTCCATGGATAATTAAGGAGCCATGGACAAACCACTTCATTCTTGAGGGCCTTACTTTCCTTATTAAATGATTTAATGCTCCAAGTTATCTTCCAGTGATCTAAAATTCTATATGAAAGCTGTGTGACCTCTCACACTCCATGGCTAGACCCATCTTTTGTTCAAAAGCAGATTACAGTTAAATATGGATCATTGTGTATGTTCTTCCAACGTTCTGTATCACAACTTTAAGAATACAAAATTACCTACAGATAATTTTCTGTGGACAAGTTTCCAGTTAACAAAATGAAGGCCCTGAGACACAAAAGACAGTTGCTGAGGATTATAAAAATCATGAAAACGTAGAACATTATTTCAAAATTCCTATTTTCAATCCTTATAGGCCACATTCTTTTTTCTAAGAAAGAAATCAGTGATTCAACAAAAACTGTTCACTATCACTTTGGTTAACTCAGATAAACTGTTAACTTTCACTTGGGTTAATTTAGATAATATTCACTTTAAAAAAGACTAATCCTTGAAAACTCTGGTCAACTGAAAAAGTTATGGGGTTAAGGTCATATTTTGCGTCTCTGTCAATCCTTAATCACGAAAATAGAAAATGGACTTAAACAGAATGAACACTGCAAGAAACGCTAACAAGATTCAAAACCAACAAGACACTCTTTCGACGTCAATTTACCAATCCAGCAGTCACCCAAAAATTATATTGAGGGAATAACAAAAAAGATCTTGAATCAGAAAAGATCCGGAAAATAAAAACCTCTGCCCAGTGTTATCTCATAATATTACCTACTTAAAATACACACGGCTCAATATTCCCTTGCAGAAGGTTAAGGCAACCAAAAAATGTACCGAGAGTCTACAAGGAAACACTAATCCCAGATCCAAGTTCAGTTTTGTCTTAAAACCCACAAAACATGACACCAACATTGAAAAGCACAGAAACTAAGACAATCGTGGGGTATCTCGGTTTGAACCCAAGCCGTCACTAACAGTTTCTTCTTCCCAGTCCTGTAAGCCGAGGAGGCGACACCGCGGGAACCAGGTCCTGCGAGGAGCGCGGTCAGCCGCTCCCTCTCCACTCGCCGGTGGCCCAGGGTGCGGCGCTGCCGGCAGGTTGACCGGGCGGAGCTTTGCGAGCGGCTCGACGGACCGCCGGGCAGGATGCGGCTTCAAGGCGAGATCCCCGCCGGCCAATTAAGAATAAACAAACTCCAAAGAAAAAAAGCCTTTCCGCCTTCCCTCATTGGACGGTAGGACAGAGTCAAGGGCTCCCCCGCACGCACCTTCTCCAACAATCATTTTCCTCCTGCCCAAGTTCACTTTCCACGGCCGCTCTTCCAAGGTCCCTGGCCCGTCCCGGGTCCTCGCCGCGCCTCCCCGAGTCAGGGGCC
>NW_012102710.1:1790930-1817640 GCF_000951045.1 Mandrillus leucophaeus
CCCTGGCGCGGGATCGGCGCAGAACCTGCCCGGGTCGCACGCGTCTCCGCCCCTCGCGGTGCCTCCTCCTTCCTGTCACCTCGGTTCCGCCCTAAGTGAGGAGAAGCCCTGCCGCACCACTCGGGCTTCCCAGGGCGGGGCTGCCCCGTGGGGGAAACTGAGGCCCGGGACCTCGACCAGCGCCTGCGCCGTGCGAGCCCGCGTAGAAATAGGTGCCCGAGGACCCCAGCGCAATGCGAGAGCCCGGCGCAGCCCGGGGGGTCCTGTGGTGAACTCGCATCTGGGCTCTGCAGGCTTGAAGTCCGCTGAGCGCCTGGCGCCTCGCCCCGCACCTCTAGACCCCGAATGCCGGGTCTAGGACCCCCTCGTCGCCCTAGGAAGCTCCCGCTAAGCTTGTTTCTGTTTTTAGGCGCTGGTAGGGGTGCTGTCACCGACATCCTATAGCCGCCGAGAGTGTTTCTGTAGGGTAAACGTGAAGCCTCGGAGCCCCGGCTGTATTCCAGGCATTTTCAGTTGGGTAAGAAGGAACAAAGTCCCTGGAACAAACACGCTCCGCGTGGTTATTTACACACTCGGATGCGTGGAACGGGTTCCACGGCGAGCTCCCATGGTAACCCCGGGCCAGCTCCGTTTCATAAAAGCGTTTTATGTGCCATCATCAGGGCTGCAGCATGGGACTCCTCCCAACCACATTCATTCTGGCGTCCCCGCCCCTTCCCCCCAGGGAGACTCTAATTTATTCCTAAGCTTTATGAATTTTCAAGGGAGAAATAGTTCTTACATCAGGGAAAAAAGGGAGGTTCTGACTCAGCAGCAGACTTGTTGAGACTTGCAAAATGGAAGGGAGAGAGCTTTCCAGGGTAGAGCTCTTTAGAAGCGTTAGAGGAGGAACTAATCCTGTGTATTTCCTTTTGTATAGAAACATTTTACATACAGTATTTGAAGGTCTAGATAAAGAATGACAGAGTGATCCATACAACATGATGAGATGAACTTCATGATCCTGTTTTGTAATTTTAACGTTTTGCTTGATGTTTAGAGAAATGAAACTATTAAATGAATCCTAGAATATAGACTCTTAACCCCCAAAGTAATGGAAGGTAGATTCAGACTTTACTTGATTTTGGTTTACAAGTGAACTAAGATTAAATATTTAATTTTATAAATTACTATACTTTTACTGATGTAGGCAGACTGTACATTTTTGTAAGTCCTCATTCTGTATTTGAATTCTACTTCTGTTCAGTGTCTTAAATTTATATAAATCAAAATAAACACGGTAGAAAGAGAGCAATATTGCCCCAGGGAACTGTATTTCGTGTATAATGTTTATCTCTGCTATCCTGTCCAATGAACCAAGTTTTATGTTGCCTTTACAGTAAGGAAAAAGTATGTTTTTAAGAACTCATAAATGGTTCAGAATTTGGTCAGGTGAATAGAAAATTGGTTCAACTTATTAATCTCAAAATCATTTTTAACAATCAGGCAAAATGTAGAACTGGAGAAGTACTTTTATTCTAAATTACAATGTCTAGAAAATAACTGGAGCTCAGAATTTAAAATATAAATGGTTATTTTCACAGTACATATTGACATCTTATTCATTTTTTAAAAGGTATTGTGCAGGAAAAAAAACTACTTCTGCAACCAAGGAATGTAAAATCTTAAAAACGAATGAATTTTTTTCCAAGTACAGATGTATTTGATTGGAATCATTTGCAGATCCAACAACAAATCTTGAAATAGGGGGAAAATACAGGCATAAACCTTAGCTCTATCATCCATTAACACTGCAGTTAGTAAAGAGGAGAGAGCACATACTTTTAAAAGCTAACTAGTGCCTTTCTGGGCTAGAGTTTTGAACAAAAACAAGATTTATTAGTACTCTGATACTAGTTTTGTTTTAGAGGATTTAGAGCTCTCTGAAGTGGGGAAAAGCCATCAAGTTTATTGTTACATAATAATGTCAAACTTCGTATTAAATACACCAAATTCCAAATCCTGCCAGGGCCTCTACTCACTACTTTTGTGAGGGCACCGTTTTTTTAGAGCAGAAAGTTACTTTCTGACATCTTGTAAGCTGGTGATCTTGCCCTTATTGAAAATATTCAAATGAAACGATTTCCTAGAGTGGGAAGTGGAGTGGGGTAGGAAGAAGGAGCAGCATGTGGTGGGGAGGGACTATAGTCCTCTAGCAGTTTCCATGCCAAGTCTTATGAGTCCATTTTATGATTTTTTTTTTGTTTTTTACGTGAAAATATTTTGACTCATGATCATTAACTAGGACCTTGACTTTGTGTTTGACAGTCCCTTATTCATTTACTCCCACTGTCCTGGGCAAGTGTTTTTAAAAATATTTTTGCTACAACCCAATATACATGCAACAAACTCCTTTTTATAATTTTAATTTTAAAATCACGTTTGATCTCAAATTCCAAAGTTGGTTTTAACACCTTCTATCAGATTATGAGCTGAAATTTAAAACCACTGTCCTAGACGACCATTTCAAACATTCTGCTCTGTCTGAAAACCTCTTGTCACATCTCTCCTACATGCATCTGCTAGCATATAGCACTCTCAGCTGCTGAGCTACATGCTTATTTCACTGAGAAAAGAGAAGCAACCACAGGAGAACTTCCACAGTCTCCATCTGTCCCCGCACACCTTGCCTTCCCTCCCAATACAACGGATGGCCCATCTGTCTGCGCTCCTGTCTAAGGCCAGCCTCTCCGCTGGCGGAGTAGATCCTACCCCTAACCTACTCAAGACATGGGCTCCAACAGTTTTCTCTCTCTCTCCTTCATCATGACCTCTTTCCTCTTGAGGAAACACTTCCATGTGCACAAAAACATGCTTTACTAGTTCTCACCTTTGAAAAATAAAGCCAAAACTTTTTGACCGTATATTCTCCCTCCTTTAGCTACTACCTTCTTTTTCTGCTTTTACATTATGTGAACAACTTGCCCGTTTGACTGAGTGTCTCATAGACACCTCAAATTAAACACATCCAAAATTAAACTCTGCCTCACTAGTCCCAATCCCCGTGGCGCTCCATTGTTCTAGTTCCCATTTGGCACTCCGTTGTTCTAGTTACTCAGGCCAAAAACCCTGGAGTCATTCTTCGCTTCTGTCCTTCTTGCATCATATCCAAGCCATCAGAACATGTTGCTGGTCCTACCTTTAAATTACTGGCATAACCTAGAGATACCGTGGGTTCCAGATTACCACAATAAAGCAAATATCCCAATAAAGCAAGGCAAACCAATTTTTTGGTTTCCCAGTGCATGTAAAAGTTATGTTTATAGTATATTATAGTCTAAACATAACTTGTAATTATGTTTAAATAAGTGCACAATAGCATTATTCTGAAAAACATGCACACATTAATTTAAAAATACTGCTAAAAAGTGCTAATGATCATCTGAGCCTTCAGCAAGTCATAATCTTTTTGTCAGTGGAGGGTTTTGTCTCGACATTCATGGCTGCTGACTGATCAGCATGGTGGTGGCTGAAGGAGGAGGTGGTTGTGGCAATTTCTTAAGACAAAAATGGAGTTTGTCACATAGATTGAATCTCCCTTTCACGAAAAGATTTATCTGTAGCATGCAATGCTGTTTGGTAGCATTGTGTCCACAGAACTTCTTTCAAAATTAGTCCTCTCAAAACCTGCTAATTCTTTATCATCTAAATTTATGTAATATTCTAAACCTTTTCTTTGTCATTTCAACAATGTTCACAGCATCTTCACCAGGAGTAGATTCCATCTCAAGAAACCACTGTCTTTGCTTATCCATGAGCAGCAACTCCTTCGCTATTCAAGTTTCATTGTAATATTGCAGCAATTCAGTCATATCCTCAGGCTCCACTTCTAATTCTAGTTCTCTTGTTATTGTTATCACATATGCAGTCACTTCCTTCACTGAAGTCTCGAACCCCTCGAAGTCATCCAAGAGGGTTGGAATCAGCTTCTTCCAAACTCCAGTTAATGTTGATATTTTGACCTCCCATGAGTCACAGATATTCTGAATGACTGTTAGAATGGTGAATCCCTTATAGAAGGGTTTCAATTTACTTTGCTCTTATCCATCAGAGAAATCACTCTCTATGGCAGCTATAGCCTTATGAAATTTTTTTCTAAAATAATACTTGAGGTCATCCTGGTGACAACTTAGTGATTTTAAATTTTAAAATGAAAATAGAATTATAAAAAGGAGTTTGTTGCATTATTAAAAGAATGGCTTAATAGCAGCTTTATTTCAAAACAATCCCAGCACTTTGGGAGGCCAAGGCGGGCAGGTCACTTGAGGTCAGGAGTTCGAGACCAGCCTTGCCAACATGGTGAAAACCGTTCACTTCTAAAAATACAAAAATTAGCTGGGTGTGGTGGCGCATGCCTGTAATCTCAGCTGGTCAGGAGACTGAGGCAGGAGAATCGCCTAGACCCAGGGGGTGGAGGATGCAGGAAGCTGAGATAGTGCCACTGCGCTCCAGTCTTAGAGCCAGAGCCAGACTTTGTGTCAAAAATAATAATAATAATACTTGAAACTCATAATTACTCTTGAATCCATGGGCTGCAGAATGGATTTGGGCTAGCAGGCATATGAGAACAACAATTATCTTCTTGTACATCAGAGCTCTTGGGTGATCAGGTTCATTGTCAATGAGCAGTAATATCTCAACAGTGGACTTAAAATGTTCAGTAAACTATGCTCTTTCCAAGTTTTGTGGTTCCATTTACCAAGCACAGGCAGAGTAGACTTAGCATAATTCTTAAGGGCCCTAGGATTTTCAGAATGATTAATGAGCATTGGCTTCAAGTTAAGGTCACAAGCTACGTTTGCCCTTAAGAAAAGAGTCTGCCTATCTTTTGAAGCTGGAAGCTAGGCATTGACATCTCCAGCTATGAAAGTCCTAGATGATATCTTCTTCCAACAGAAGGCTGTTTTTCTACAGTGAAAACTTATTATTTAGTATAGCCACCTTCATCAATTACCCAGCTAGATTTCTGGATAACTTGCTGCAGCTTCTCCGTAAGCACTTTCTGTTTTACCTTGCACTTTTATGTTATGAAGATGGCTTCTTAAGCACGAACCCACCTCTGCTAGCTTCTAGCTTTTTTCTTCTGCAGCCTTCATAGAATTCTCTCTCAGCCTTCATAGAATTGAAGAGAGGGCCTTGCTCTGGAATAGGCTTCAGCTTAAGGGAATGTTGTGGCTGGTTTAATCATCTCTATCCAGACCATTCACACTTTTTCTATATCAGCAATAAAGCTGTTTCACTTCCTTATCACTCATGTGTTTGCTGGAATAGCACTTTTAATTTCCTTCATGAACTTTTCCTTTGCAATCACAACTTGGCTAACTACTTGGAGCAAGAGGCCTAGCTTTCAACCTATTTCAGCTTTCCACATACCTTCCTCACTAAGCCTAATTATTTCTAGCTTTTCACTTAAAGTGAGAGACATGTGCCTCTTCCTTTCACTTGAATACTTAGAGGTTATTAGAGTGTTATTAATTGGTCTAATTTCAATATTGTTGTTTCTCAGGGAATAGGGAGGCCTGAAGCCTTTATTGATTAAATTATTGTCTTATATGGTTGTGGTTTGTGGTGCCCCAAAACAATTACACTAGTATCATCAAATATTATGATCACATATCCCCAAAATAGTTATAGTAATAATGACAAAGCTTTAAATAACACAAGAATTACCAAAATGTAACACAGAGACACAAGGTGAGCACATGCTGTTGGGAAAATTGTGCTGATAGACTTGCTTGATGCAGGGTTGCCACAAACCTTCAATTTGTAAAAAACTCGTTATCTGAGAAGCACAAGATAGCAGAACACAATAAAGCGAGGAGTGTCTATATATCCAGAATCCAAGCACTTCACCCCATTCTCACCACAAGCAGCCTGGGCCAGGCTACTGTTACTTCCTGGATCGTTCCTCTCACCCACTAACTCGTATCCCAGCTTCTGATCTTGCCCCTCTCCAGTCTATTCCCAACATAGCAGCCAGGATGATACTTTTGAAATGGAAAACAGGTCATGTCAGCTCCTCTGACTAAATACTTACATTTTCTCAGAATAGAAGTCAAAACATTTTAATAACCAAAACGTTCTTCAGAATCGCTCCTGCCACCAGCCCCTCTGAGAACTTCCCTACAGTGGAATGCTTATTTCTCTAACAGCCCAGGCCAATTCAGCCTTAGGGCCTTTGCCCTTGCAATTCCCACACAGGGAATACTTGTCTCCTAAGTAGCAACTGGGCTCACTTAACCATGTTTTTATCATTTTTTTTTTTTTTTTTTTTTAGTTTCTCTCTCACTTAGGTCTCTGCTAAAAGTCATTTTTCAGTGATGTCTTCCCTGACCACCATTGTAAAATAACAACCCCCCACTCTTTCCCAGCCTTCTTATTCTTTATAAGGTGTTTGTCTTTCCATCTGACCCACTATGTACTTGAACTGTTTATCTGTCCTCTGTTATAAGATCACAAGCCCATGAGGAAAGGTCCATGCCTTGTTTTGTTCACTGTTGTATCCTCAGCACTTACAACAATGCCTTGCACATAGTAGGCTTTCAAGAGTTGGGAAATGCATGCACTGAATAAAGGGATTGTTGAATTAATAAATAGCAATTTTAGGAAATGATAGCTAAAAGAATACAATAGTAATACAAGGGTCTGTTTATAAATTGTTAATTTGCTTTCAGGAGCTATCCAAACACCATGCAGATGCTCCTAGGATTCTTAAACAAGCCAAAAATAATTCCAATCATTGTCAGATATAGGATAAGTGCATGAGGACAGGTAAGTCATCCCAGGACTGTAACACTGGGGAATAGATAACCCTGGAGTACAAGGGGCAAGACTCCTATCTCAGAAGCCTTGAGTTGGTACTCCAGGCTCCAGGAACACAGGGGTTCATTGCAGGAGCTTGAACAAGGAGAGGAATCAAGACCCCAGCTCGTAGAAATGGAACCAGTTTAGGAGGCACTGCAGTTAAGGTCAACTGGATGCCTTACCTCCATGCTGCTGGTTTTCCGTGGCACAACCCATGCCCATGAATGTAATTAACCCCATAGAATGGGAAAACTTTGAGTCTTTAGATGGGAGCTAATTAGTTCTGATTTGGACTTGGAAAAGGAGAAAGTAGAAATTAAGATTCATTCTGACCTTGTCCAACTTCAAGGTGCTTTATTGATGTGGCACTCAAGAATAGTACCACTCTCAGTTACTTCTAGTTCTCCTACTTTTCTAAACCTTCCTTCATAATTTCCTCTGTCACTTTATCCTTATGTATTCTTTACGTGTGAGAGCTCCTTAGGTTTATGTTTCTGGTCCTTTTCTATATTTCTACCTACTTTTTCTAGATGAATTTATTATCATGTTTTCAAACATCATCTAAATGCTAATGTCTTCAGAATCCATCTCTTTAGCCTCATGGTCAAAATCATATTTCCAACTGCCTATTTAACACTTTGACCTGGGTGTCCTTCAGCCACATCAATTCAATGTGTCTATACCTGCATTCAACATCTTCCCCAAAATCTGCTTCTATTTTGCTGCTTGTCTTGATTGACGTCATCATCACACAACCAGTTTCTCAAGCTGACACATGAGTCATCCTCTTCCTTCATCTCTCTCACTCTCCAAAAACAATTGGCAACCATGCTCTGTCAATTATACTGCAGAAATGTTGCTCAAATGTAATTCCTTCTTGCATCTCCACATTCCCCTTGCCTTTCACGTACCTAGAACACAAGTGCCTAGTAAGTATTTGTTGATTAGTAATCGCCCAATGAATGCTGTAAGAAGAAAAGATGAAGAAAAGGAGAAAACAAGGTAAGGAAAGGAAGGAGGGAGATGGAAGGAGGGAACGAGGTAGATGTTTCCAAAGCATGCTTTACAAAGACGTGCCATTCTGTAGCATTGTTAACTAATGTTTACTGGAGAAAAAATAAAATGAATAACCATATTGACAATGACAAAAAAGTTATTTTCCTTGACAATACCAAACTAAAAGTTTCATTCTGGTTATTACAATCTCCATTCTGGTTATTATGCCACGGGATGAACTCATTGACAAAGAAAAATATCAAAAATCTTCCCCGATGACAAAGTGTAGTCCTGAAACATAATAGAAGTTCTCTGTTACCCTTTGTGGCATCAGGGGGATTTATCATCCCACTCCAATACCCCCACCTAGGAGAGAACCTGTCAGCCTCTCCAGTAATTTTTGCCACGATGGTCACTGGGCCCTTACGTAGACTGACTTGCTTCTCTATTGCTACTTATCTTGTAACTTTAAGGCCACGTCAACTTGATTGAATTACAAGTCTTTGGAGGCAGTCGCTATGCCTTATATGTTCTTTAATTTTCCTAGTTCTTATTGATTGATTTATTTATTCAGAAACTCTTTGTCGAGTGCCTACTCTGTACCAGACACTGTGCAAGGCACTATGGGTGTAACTGTGAAAAGAACAGAAAACATATATTATTCTGTGTATCCTCACAGAGACTGTAAATAAATGCTATTGACGTTAGTTATGATAATTCCCAACCCTAATTGTCTGGGCAGAGTCATAAACAGTGAGATTGTAGGTTGAAACTGACTTCCTAAATTGGAATCCTACTTGCGGCAATATGACCTTGCCAGGCTGGTCATGGGTGGAGCCTTGTGATCTCTACAGAATATTGAGGTGAGACAAATCTAACAAGAAGGCAGATAAAATTACACACTGAAGCTCATCTCAACCCTGGCTTGAAATGAGATTTCTATGATTTCCTTTTCTTGTCACAATATACTTTGTGAGTAGATAAAGCAAATCATATTTTTGTTTTATTGTTGGAAAACCAAAGCCCAGAGGTAAAGTTGTTTGCTCGAGATAATTTGCATAGACTGAGATTAATGCCCCCATCTCCTCATTTCTCAGTTTCTTGCTTCATTAGTTGGCCCTCAGGCTAGTGCTAGAAGCAAAGACAAAGAGTGGGTCACTGCTCAGCAAGTACCTGAGCAAAACAGAGTCACAGAGACACATGCTTAAAAATGGTGCTTGGGTATATATATCCTGAGGACTTGAAACCAGTATGTCAAAGTGATGTCTGTACTCCTGTGTTCACTGCAGCATTAGTCACAGTAGCGAAGACACAGAAACAACCTAAGTGTTCACCAACAGATGAATGGGTAAAGCAAATGTAGCATATATACACAGTGGAATACTATTCAGCCTTAAAAAAGAAGGAAATTTGGCTATCTGCAACAACATGGATGAACCCGGAGGATATTATAGAAGTGAAATAAGGCAGGCATGGAAAGGTAAAAACTATGTGTTCTCACTTATATGTGGAATCTAACACAATCAAATTCATGGAAGCTGGGAATAGAATGGTGGCTATTGAGGCCAGGGGCTGGGAGAACAGGGAGATGTTGGTCAAAGGGTACAAAGTTGCAGTTAGATTTAAAATCATATAAGTATTTAAGCTGATGGATATGTTAACTAGCTTGATTTAGTCATTCAACTCTGTATACATGTAACTTCACTGTGTGTTCAATAGTAATATACAATTATAATACCAAAAAATAAAACTTTTTTGTTAAAGCAACAGTCCTTGCTTCTACTAAAAGTTAAGGAGTGGAAGGGATAATCCTTCAAGTCTTCAAAGTGACACCTAGCTACATGAATGACAATTGGTAGTACAGACCTCAGAGCAAAAGCATCTTATTTTCAAAATAACATATCCCACTGAAATTCAGAGATATTCCTCACATATGCTTACTCATTTTTCTCCTATAGTAAGAATGAGGCCTGGCAGTATATATTGGATATATTGTACTTTTTCCACATTGTGGAAAGCTAACCGCGTCAATTGATAAATTATTCTAGGCAGAGAAAAGTGATGCATCTTGACTAAATATTAAATATGTAGACTTTAAGTAGATGAAGAGCATTGCATCTATCAAATTTGACCTTAATTTGTTTAGAATCTTAGAAGATTCAACATTTTAAATGTTTGTTTTGGAAGCTGTGAATGTTCAGTTAGAAAGAAATATCATGAAGCTTAAATGGTAGCAGGCATTATGACCAACCTTTGTACAAGGATTGATTAAATGTAAAGACAAGAGAGGAAAAACATTCGGAGGGAAGAGGGATGTTTGATTTTAGTCCTAGTTAGTGCTTCATTGTCAGTGCTAGCAATTCACTTTTGCTGTCTCCTTTTTTTCATTGGACTTGAGAAAGGATTATAGAACTTTATGTCATCTCACATCCAAAATTCATTTATAGTATAAGCCATTGTACTAACATTGGAGTACATAATTCATAACAATAAGAAAAAACATAGACTTCAATTTTCAATAGAAAAAAAATAGACAAACTGGTACAGAGAACAAGAAACTCTTAAGATTGTCATAAGGACATAAATCGTATATATGAAAATACCATTGTTTGTAGGCCCACAGTTGATGTATATTCATCCCATATTAAGAGATAGGGAGGAGTGATATGATGGACACACCAGAGCTAGAGTCAGAGACCTGGCTTTTAGTCCAACTTCCTCTGTTACTATGTAACTTTGGCAATTAAACTTTGGGAACCTCAGTATTCTCATCTGTGAAGGTAAAGACAAACATTACCTGTGAAGCGAGGGCTATGGTGATGATAATTAGCAATATTTTAAATAGAGAGTCTTCTACAGTGTTTGACACAAAATAGATGTTTAAACAAACTAACAAAACACCTTAGCTGTCATCTACTATGCAGTTCAAGGTAAAGAGCAGATGAGAAAGCCAGCTTGAACACAGTGGTAGTCCTGGAGAATGGATAACCAAAGCAAAAACAAAGCAAAACAGTTACCAGACAACATGGGGGCTGGTAATGGCAGTGAAATCCTTGATTGCTAGCAGTGGAAGGAGATATCCAAATAAAAAATGAGA
Organism: Mandrillus leucophaeus; assembly: GCF_000951045.1. Lineage (NCBI taxonomy): Eukaryota > Metazoa > Chordata > Mammalia > Primates > Cercopithecidae > Mandrillus > Mandrillus leucophaeus. Next base: position 1,801,867 of record NW_012102710.1, read on the forward strand.
AAAATTAAAAAAGCTAAATTCCTCTTAGATCTGGAAAACAGAAAAAATTTCTGAAAGTTAAATGTTAAACATATTCAATGACTGTTTAATCCCTCTAAGGAAGACCAGAGACCAATTATGCAATTAGGGCAAACTCTGACTTTAAGGATTATTCCTGAATCCCACTACCAGTTCTGACACCTATGGGGTAGGTTATGTTTACCTGGGCATGTTAACCGTTCTCATTCTCTGTTTTCTGCTCTGATAAATAACATAGAGAAATATGTATGAAAACACCAAATGCTGTTAGAACACTGATCTTCAAACTAGGATATGTCTAGACCATTGTGGTCCAATAGAAATATAACATAAGCCATAAATGTGAGCTATATATGTAATGTGAACTTTTCTAGTAGCCACATTTTATTTTTTAGAGACAGGGTGTGGCTCAGTTGCCCAGGCTAGAGTGCAGTGGTGTGATCATAGCTCATTGCAACCTCCCACCTCAGCTTCCCAAGTAGCTAGGACTCAGACGTGCACTGCAATGCCTACCTAATTTTCAAAAAAAGTTTTTGTAGAGATGAGGCCTCGATATGTTGCCCATGCTGGTCTCCAACTCTTGTACTAAAGCTAGCTTCCTGCTTTGGCCTCCCAAACTGCTGGAATTACAGGTGTGCACTGGCCACATTTTAAAAATTAAAAAGGTACAGGTGAAATTAACTTGAGTAATGTGTTTTATTTAAATCAATATATGCAAATAATTATTATTTCACCATACAATTGATACACAAGTTATTGCTACTTTACTGCTTTTTCTCCATCTGTTAAGATGATTGTAGTTTTTGGTTTATTGTATTAATATAGTATATTAAATTGGTTGATTTTCATGTTTTAAGCCAACCTTGTATTCCCTGGATGCATTTCATTTGGTTATGGTGTATAATCCTTTTTATATGTTACTGAATTTGGATTGCAAGCAATTTGTTGAGATTATTGGCATGTATGTTTATGGGGGTTATCAGCTTGTAGTGTTTTTTTTCTTGTGATGTTTTCATCTGTTTTTGGTATTAGAGTAAGTAATACTGATCTCATAGAATGAGTTGGGAAGTATTACTTCTTATAATTTTTTGTTAAGAGTGTGTGAAGGATTGGTATTAATTTTTCTTTAAGTTTGTGGTAGAATTGATGAGTAAAGCCATTTGGGCCTAGACTTTCCTTGTGGAAAGTTTAAAAATTGTTAATTCAATTTGTGTTTGTTATAAGTCTATTCAGACTTTTCATTTCTTCTTATTTTAGTAGAAGTTGTTGGTGTTTGCGAATTTGTTTATTTCATCTAGGCTTTCTAATTTGTTGATATATAATTGTTAATGGCATTCTCTTTTTAAAAAAGTTATTATTTACTTATTTTTTTAAATTAATTTTTTTCTAGAGATGGTGCCTTGCGTTGTTGCCGGGCTGGTCTTGAATTCCTGGCTTCAAGTGATCCTCCTGCCTTGGCCTCCCAACGTGCTGGAATTACAGATGTGAGCCACTGCATCCTGTCCATAGTGTTCTCTTCTAATCCTTTTTATTTCTATGAGGTTGGTGCTGAGATCCCCTGTTTTATTCCTGATTTTAATAATTTGATTCCTCTTTTCTTGTTCAGCCTCACTAAGCTTTCATTAATTTTACTGATTTTTTAAATAAGTAACTTTTGATTTCATTGATGTTTGCTCTTTATTATCTATTTCATTTATTTGTGGTTTAATATTTATAATGTTATTTATTCTGCTTGCTTTGGTTTTAGTTTATTCTTCTTTGGTAGTTTTGTAAGATAGAAGTTTAGATCATTAATTTGAGATTTTCCTTCTTTTCATAATAAACATTACAGCTACAAATTTCTCTCTGATTACTGCTTAAGCTGTATCTAATAAGTTCTGGTATGTTGTGTTTTTGGTCTCATTAATCTCAAATAATTTTCTGATTTGCCTGGTACATTTTAAAACCATTTTTTATTTAAAAGTGTTTAGATTACTTTTTACATATTTGTGTTTTCCAAATGTATTTGTTATTGTGACCTTTAAATGTATTCCTTGGTGGTCAAAGAACATCCTTTGTGTGATTTAACAGTCTTTAAACTTATTGAGTTTTTTTTAATGGTCTCTTCACATGTGCTTTATCATGGAGAATTTTCACTGTATACTTGAGAAGAATGTGTACTCTGCTATTTTTAGAGTTTTCTATAGATAAGTTATATCTAGTTAGTTTATAGTGTTGTTCAAGTCTTCAGCCACTATTGGAAGCAGGTTATTGATGTTTCCACTTATTATTGTTAAATGTCTAAATGTTTCCACTTATTATTGTTAAAAGTCTAATGTTTCAACTTATGTATTTTACTTCATGTTTTAGGAGGCTCTGTTGTTAGGTGCATTTATGTTTTTGTTGTTGTCTTCCTGATGAATTGACCCTTTTATCATTATGTCTTTTTTGACTCTAGTAACAAATCTTGTCTTAAAGCCCATGTTGTCTGATACTAGTATAGCCACTCCAGTTCTCTTTTGAATACTCTTTGTATGGTGTACAATTTTCTAATTTTTCACTTTGGACTTACTTATATCTTTGAATCTAGTGTGTCTATTGTAGATGGCATATGAGTGAATTGTGTTTGCTTCGTTCTGCATTCTCTATCTTTTGACTGGAGAGAGATATGCATTTTTATTAGAGGAATGATATAGTCATTATTTGATAAATTGCACATTCATTGCTTTATTAAAGTTAGTTGATAAGAATTATCCTATTAATTTATATTCCTCTTATAATTGATGAGATGCATTACTTTTATTAGATCTATTTTAAGTTTGACGTCCTTTCATAATCTGTCTTATAGGATTCATTTTGTAACTTATTTCTCAATGTTTGTGGGTTTTGTTGATTTTTGTTTTTGAGATGGAGTCTCGCTGTGTTGCCCAGGCTGGAGGGCAGGGTTGTGATCTCAGCTCACTGCAACCTCTGCCTCCTGAGTTCAAGCAATTCTCTGGCCTCAGCATCCTGCGTAGCTGGGATTACAGGTGTCCAACACCACACGCAGCTAATTTTTGCCATGTTGGTCAGGCTGGTCTCGAACTCCTGACCTCAAGTGATATGCCTGCCTTGGCCTCCCAAAATATTGGAATTACAGATGTGAGCCATCGTGCCCAGCCTCCATGTTTTAATAACATTCTTTGCAATGCAAATTAATACATTTGTTTGAATTGAAAAATAAAGGCAGAATTTTTCTGGAGGGAAAGTACAATTTGGCTTACTGGTTTGCCAATATATGTAGTACACATGTTCCATAAATTGAGCTAAATATGAAGGACCAGAGTTTTGATTTTATATAAATGTATAAAATTCAAGGGCAAAGTATAATGCAAATGTGAGTTCAAAGAAAAAATATCTGAAATTTTTAAATTAAAACATCTTTCTCATTAAAAAGGATAGTCATGGGTATCAGATTGTTATGATATTCAGATTTCATTAAATACATTAAAAATAATAGTAATTTAAAGTGACAAAACAAAATATGTACTGAAATTATATCCTTTGCAACAATTATTTCAATTTACAATATTTTTAGAGAACTTAAAATGTATGTATGAGACATCTAAAAGTGTTCAAATATGCAAGCTATGTTTTGGAAAATTTTCAGTTTCTTTGAGTAATTCTTAGGGGAAAAAGTTTGAAGAATAGGTTAAAACACTCCAAACTCATAGTCTCTAGTTGCCTTAGTTACTACTATATTCCCAGTACCAATCACAGCCCCATGATTGAATGAGTGAATTAATGTGTTAAGTGCCCTGAATGGTATCATTGCATTTTACATACTTGCTGGCTAAAGAAAGGACAACCTGGGAGGCTGATGTTTTCCTACCTAGGTTAAGTAATTAGATAGTAGGTAGAGAGCTGGGTCTTGATGTAAATGGGGAAAGGAAAGGGATACCTACAATCCTGACTCTCTTCCAGACAGCCCTGGATGGCTACGTTTACCTTTGGCAGACTCTAGATAATGAGAGTAAGATTAGGACCTAGACTTAAGAGAGCTCAACAAAGTGTTAAGATCCATACACAGCAATTACCTTGAATTCTACACACTTTCTTGGAGCATGTACTTGTTGCCTGGCACTCTTTGTGAGGCACTGGGCATGGAAAGATGAAGACGACACAGTACCTGGGACGTATACTTAAAGAAAGAGGTCTGATGAAGCAGGATAAATGCTGTAAGAGGAACATATCATGTTATTGGTTCAAGTACTGGAAACTGCAGTTATTTGACCACTTTGACCTACCAAAAACTGGTAACTCATATGGTTTAACCTACATGTTATATGCAAATCCATGTGAAAGAATAATAAGTCTTGAGGAATTTATTAAGAAGGGCAAATGATGTGCAGTCGGTGGCATTTGAGCTGTACATTGGAAGATGAGTGGATGGATAGGTGGCAGGTGGGGCATTTGAGAGAACATAACCAACAAGAGCAAAAGTGGAGAGTAATGGAAGATGCAGATGCCATCTAGAAAAGGACACTGAGTGTTCTTTGCGTTGAGATCTGGGAAATAAGATAAGAGTGGAAAGAGCCTCAGACGTATGTTAAGAGTGCTGCAGGCCCAAGAAGACACTGTTCCACAAGCAAAGGCAGGCTACCAAAACTTTTTTTAGAGGGAGTATTGTTAACAGATAAAAATTTTTAGAGCGCCTTAGGTGGCTGCATGGGGAATGGGTTGCAGATAAGGAGATTGAAACTGGAGGCACTGAGATACTTAGCAGGTGGCTGCAATAGTTAAGGTGAATATAGTAGATGTATACGGGAGTTGAGGAGTGGGCATGTTTCTCTGATGTAATTGTCATAGTTTGGCCAATTATTAGGTTTGAGGGGTTAGTTGAAAGAGGTACAGGTTGAGGAGTGTTGGGGGAGGCGGGGAAGAGTAAGCTAAGTGAAGATATCAGAGAGTAAGAGTAGGGTTTTGGTCTATGGATCTTGGTTTTTGTTGGTATGCAGTTGATAGCTGAGGCCGTGAAAGTGTATGGGATTATCGGGCAAACTTACCTAGGGAGAGCAGGGAAACGGAATAAGGGCAAAAGGGCAGAGGGGGGAGTTAGGGATGAAACTGTACCTTGTACTTTGCCTCATTTTATCTCTGTCACAGCACTTGTTTATGTGAGTGTCCACTCTTCACAAGTTTGTGAGATCTCCAAAGATGGGTAGGAGCTAGATCTTATCCATTCTTTAGAATCCTCAAAGCTCCACTATACTCAAAAGGTAGCTACTTAAAGAAGTGCTTGCTGGATCATACTCTTATTTTCTAGGTTTTAGGCATTGTTCTAAGTGCCACGTAGGTGCCATTCCATTTCACACTTCATAATAGCTTTATAAATTGATGCTATTATTAGCCCCATTTTACAGATAAGGAAACTGAAGCATGAACTCATTCAAGGACACAATCAATAAGTAAGAGCCTGGATTTAAACTCAGACAGTCTAAAACTAGAGGCCACTGAGTACTAAAGTCTCTGCTATAGAATGAGTGGGATCAGAGGAACTTCTGTTTAGTACTTTGCAGCTTAGAATTGCTTTCATAAGCAATTCCAGTGTCCTCAAGGTAACTTTGTAAGATGGAGGGAGAGGGTAATACTATTATCTGTATTTGATTTGTGAGTAAATGAAAGCTAAAGTCAAGTATGTTCATGAAAACACAACAGTAAGTGGCAAAATCACCACTGTCTTCCGAGTTATATTCCTGTGTTCTGTTCACTCCATCTTGTTTCCTGTGAATCCAGTTGTCTACCCTATTGCTCAACAAGATAAAATGTCTGAGCTGGTGGCTGGAGGCTGGAGGAAGAATCTGGAGAGAGAGACAGACTGTGGAAAAGGCATAGAAAGACCTTTGAACTAGCAGAACGTATTTCTTTGGGGGATGTAGGAACTTCATTCTAGTAAGACTACAAGATATCAAACTTACTTGTGAATTCTAACATAGTCTCTTTCATTAATAATCAAGAATGTTTGAAATTTAAGTACAAACTGTGTATAGAAATGATTGGTTTGTTGGTTGTAAATGTAAACAGAGATAATTTACTAACTTGTTATTTCTTCTTCCTTGCTGAGGACATACTGTAACTTTTCCTTAGGCATGACATCAGAGGTCTCTATACTGTCTAAAGGATTCAGTCTCTTTGGAGCCTTCTGTAGTTCATTTACTGTAGAGGATAAGATTTACCCTCTTCACTGGAGAATGGAAACAAGAATGATGGATTCTCAACTTCTATAGGCATTTGATTTACCTAATCCTCTACCACACATAGATTTTTTTTTTTTTGATGGCTAGTCTCTTAGCTAGGAGCAACTCACTAAAGATTTCAAAGGAACTGAAAATGAGATTGATAATAAGCTTTATACTTGTGTTCAGCTCATTTTAGTTCAGAAAAAAAATTCCCATACATCTGACAGATACTGCCTTATTTGAAATTTAGAAATCTAAGGCAAGGTTGTCCTGCCATTTCTCTGCCATTACACAAGATTGGTTATCTTGCCAAGTTTCACTGTTGCTAATATAGACTCTGAAGCAACAAATATTACAAAGGATTTATAGAAGAGAAATCTCCTGTTTTGTAAGTTAAATGTAGACTTGTTTATTCATATGAATGGTGAAAGTATATTCTCTCTATGGCCAATATGTTTAGGCCCTTAACTTATAAAATAAGCAATGTTATAGAAATTAAAACAGAGTAACCTACATTCTTGTTTAGGGAAGGATAGAAGGAAGGAAGAAAATTCAGTAATTCTTTCCTCTAATAGTCACATTTATAATATTAACAATTTATAATATAAACTATTAACATTTATGTCATTCTCTCCATGTGCAAGGCATTATTCTGAACATTCAGTACCCTTTTCAAATCCATGATAAATATTACTATTGTCTTCATTTCAAAGGCGAGTGAACTAAGGCACAGAGGTGTTAGGCAGCTTGCCTGAAACCACAGAGCTAATAGTAGAAACAGTATCCCAGAGTTCCTGCTCTTAATTTACTGTGCTGAAATTTTTGTGAGTCTCATAATTTTGTCTCCACTAAACTGGAGAAGACTTCCAAGAGGCGGCAACAGTTTAGAAAATCTTTGTTTTTTGTGAGGATTTGTGGTGTTTGGTTTTCTTATTTTTTGGTTTGTTTGTTTGTTTGTTTGTTTGTTTGTTTTTGAGACAGGGTCTTTCTCTGTCACCCGCGATGGAGTGCAGTGCTGTAGTCTCAGCTCACTGCTGTCTCCGCCTTCCAGACTCAAGTGATCCTGTCACCTCAGCCTCCTGAGTGAAGATCTTTGAAAGATGGGAGTTAATTTAATTAAGAATGGAAATCTAGAGAATTTCAGTGTTTGAAAGTAAACTTCTGATTCTAACCGAAATCCGGAACAGTGCTTCTTCATGAAGCAGAGATGTGATGCTGCATTAACTTTATGAGAAACTGGGCTGGTGTCAGCATGGTTTTTCTGTTGATCTTATTGAAACCAGGGGCCACAGATTTTCATTTATACATTCATGCTCATTGTTGGTGTCCTTCCTCTAGGTCATATACTCTACAAATGGATGTTGTTTCTTTTTTCCTTCCCTCCCTTCCTTCCATTCTCTAAGTCAATGAAATCAGTTAAATGAGCCAGGCTCTGTGTCAGGGGCTGATGCATAAATAAATAAATAAACAAATAAATAAATAAGACAAGTGCTCTGGCCTTTAAGGAGGCTCAATGATGGTTGTTTGTTTTGTTTTGTTTTGTTTTGAGACAGAGTCTTGCTCTATCACCCAGACTAGAGTGCAGTGGTGTGATCTCGGCTCACTGCAAGCTCCGCCTCCTGAGTTCACGCCATTCTCCTGCCTCAGCCTTCCAAGTAGCTGGGATTACAGGTGCCCACCACCACACCCGGCTAACTTTTTGTATTTTTTAGTAGAGACGGGGTTTCACGGTGTTAGTCAGGATGGTCTCTATCTCCTGACCTCATGATCCGGCCGCCTAGGCCTCCCAAAGTGCTGGGATTACAGGCGTGAGCCACCGCGCCCGGCCTCAATGATGGTTTTAAATGGCCCTCTGTTCATGGTGTAAGCAGCTAAAAAACAGGGAATTGTTACTTCAACCTGGGGCATTGGGGAAAGGCTTCAATGGAAAAGCTTAGTACTTGAGTTGAATCTTAAAAGATGTGTAGGTTGGGGGTGAGATGGTCAGAGGGAAATAGGAAGAACATTCTAGGAAGAGGTGTCGGCAAGAATAGCCAAGCCTTGGAGGAGGCAAATAGTAGGACATGTTATGGAAAGGGAAGAGGGTGTTGCCTAGATGGAGCAAGGGGGTGAGGTGAGGCCGTTTGAGCAAGGCTAGAGAAGTAGGGGGAGTCAAACCAGTCGAGACAGAGGGATTCATCACTGAAAATTCACTTCCAGGACCTGCACCTAACACAGGATTTGTATATGGTTATAATTTGAACATTCCCAGCAGTTTGTCGTGTAATATCTGGGATTCAGGGCTTCAGGGATGCTGGATACTTTTACTAACATATTCTATGGTGTTTTATATAGGTCCTGGCAAGATTATCATATTGTTTTCTATGATGACAAATAGCTAATATGAAATGAGGATTAGTTTGATCTTTCATATAAGGTCTAGAGAATGTTTCTTCACAGTTACCCCAGACCTTTGGTATAGCATGTGTTTTTCAGTTCTAATGCAAAAGTATGTTACTCAGATTGAATATTAATGACTAGTAATATTCATTCCAAGTACCTATTTTCATCAAATTTCTTTTTTTAACTTTTAAGTTCAGGAGTACATGTGCAGGTTTGTTACATAGGTTAACTCGTGTCATGGGGGTTTGTTGTACAAATTATTTCATAGGTATTAAGCCTAGTATCTATTAGTTATTTTTCCTGATCTTCTCCCTCCTCCCACCCGCCACTCTCCAGTAGGTCCAGGGGTCTGTTGTTCCCCTCTCTGTGTCCATGTGTTCTCATCATTTAGCTCCCACCTATAAGTGAAGATATGTGGCATTTGGTTTTTTCTGCCTGCGTTAGTTTGCTAAGGATAATGGCCTCTAGCTCCATCCATGTTCCTGCAAAGGACATGATCTTGTTTTTTTATGGCTGCATAGTATTTCATGGTGTGTATGTACCACATGTTCTTCAGTCTACCATTGATGGGCAGTTAGGTTGATTCCATGTCTTTGTTGTTGTGAATAGTGCTACAGGGAACATACACGTGCATGTGCCTTTATGATAGAACGACTTACATTCTGTTGGGTATACACCCAGTAATGGGATTTCTGGGTCTAATGGTAGTTCTGTTTTTAGCTCTTTGAGGAATTGCCACACTGCTTTCTGCAGTGTTTGAACCTAATTTACATTCCCAGCAACAGTTCCATCAAATTTCCCAAAATAATAAATATGTAATACCTGTGATATGCCAGACAATATTACACGCATTTTACTAACAACACAATGAGAGATAGGCATCTTCATTATCCCTAGTTGATAAATGAGGAAACAGTAGTTGAGTAACTTGCCCAAAGTTATAAGCTAGTGAATGTTGGAGATGGTAATTGTGCGCAGGCAACTTACTCCAGAGATGTAAGCCCTGATTATCATTTATCTACTCTTCCAATTTATATATTTTTTTCAAACTAAATCACTGGACAGATTTTTAAATTCTTTTGACCACTTGTTTAATTGACATGACACAATATTACATGAATATAATTCACATACACAAACATTACATGCCTATATATGATATGTGATAGTTATTATAGATCAGTAGTTCTCAACCCTGGATATAGATTGAAATCATAAAGTGAGGGAGGTTTTTTTTTTTGTTTGTTTCAGTTTGTTTTGAGACGAGGTCTCATGCTGTTGCCCAGGCTGGAGTGCAGTGGCATGAACAAGGCTCATTGCAGCCTCCATCTCCTGGGCTCAAGCCATCCTCCTGCCTCAGCCTCCCAAGTAGCTGGGACTTTAGGTGCACTCCACCATGCCTGGCTAATTTTTAAAATTTTTTGTACAGACAAGGCCTCACCTTGTTGCCCAAGCTGGTCTCGACTTTGGGGCTCAAGCAGTCCTCCTGCCTTGGCCTCCCAAAGCGCTGAGATTACAGGTGTGAGCCACTGCACCTGGCCCATGTGATGAATTTTTTTAAAAACTGTTATTGGCTTAAGCCCCACCTCCAGAGATTTGGATGTAATTGCTTTCAGTGAAGCCTGGACATCAACATTTTAAAAACTCCCCAGGTGATTCTAATATTCATCTGGGGTTGAGAACCACTGTACAGACCAATCATTTATGGTTTACTTCAGGCACTGTACTATACATTTTACACACATTAATTGTCATTTCACGTGACAACATGATTAGATAGGGTATAATTATTGGTGTTTTACGGATGTGGAAGTTGGGGAACCAAGGGGTTATATAATTTGCCCAAGTTCACACAGCTAGTAAATTGCAGAGACAATGTATAGGGTAAAACTGCATTTTCTTAGTTGTAACTACCATGCATAAAAATCAACCTGTGTCATAAATTAATTTATCAGCATTCTGGAATATATATGTTTGTATGTACATGCTAAAACTCTTAAAATCTGAATAATTTAACCAATTTTCCATTTGGTCTGTTAAAAATACCTTTGAAACTAAATTATATATCCATTTCTATTATATACAATACAATATATATTTTATATTATATAATATATTGTTATATATGCCGTGTATTTCTAATATTAACCTTTTCATTTCATCTTTTCTACTTCTACATATGAATATGTAAAACATTCTAAATAAGCTTTCAAATACATGAGTAACTTTTAACAACTACTGGTTGTTAATATTTCTATTGAGAAGAAAATAATATAAAAGCCATTTATCCTTAGTGAAAAAATCTTAGGTTACCCTTTGTGAAGAATGTCCTAACCACAAGCAGCATCCAACAGCTAATATTTGAGCACATGTTTGCTACTATGCCAAGTACAGTGTCTACTACTTTCTATGTATTATTTCATTTAATATATTCAATGCATTAACTCACCTCACCTCCTCTCTGTATTTAAAACTTCCACGTTTGCTTATCTAGCTCAGGGACTCCCTTCTGAGGTATGAGCTGCTTATTCGACTACCTACTTGATGTCTTCCCTCAGATGTTTGAGAGGTACCCCAAATATAACGTGTCCAAAATGAAGCTCTCAATTTTCCTCCATTTATTTTTTGTTTCCTCAGTCTTTTCCATCTCAGTAAATGGCTCACCATCTACCCAGTGGCTTCATGCCAGAGAGCTAGGACACATCTTACATTTTTTTTTCTTAGCTTCCAAAATGATCTTGTTGGTTTCATCTCCAAAGTGTATCTCAAATCCATCCATTTCTTTCTATTGGCACTGCCGCCACTGTAGTCCCATCCATCAATATCTCTTGACAGAACCTTATTATAACCTCCTAACGGGTTCTCTTGTTTCCACTGTTGTTCTCTTATAATTCATTCTTTACCCAGTTGCCCGTGTTGCATCCAATTCATCCTTTTTTTTAAAAGTCATCCAGTGGTTTATTTGGTCTAGTCTACAAGGCCCTGTGTCTACCATCAACTTGAGACCACTCAACCTCTCACGCATCATGCTCAACTATTCTGGTTGTTCAGTTCTTCAAACACTCCAAACTTTGCTCTGACTTAGAGTTTCTGGGCTTGCTGCTGTCTTGGCCCAGCTGACTCTTCTTCCAACTGTGTGGCTGACTCCTCATCTTTCAGATTTCATCTAAGATTTATTTCCTCCTAGAGACCTTCATGGGCTGTCCTCTCTAAAGTGTCCTCCTTTTCAGGCCATCTTTTATTTCCTCAGAAGTATTGCTCACCAATATGTAAGATTTAATTCATTTATTTATTTTATTTTCTATTTCATTTGAATATGAGATCCACGGTACACTCAGATATGCACTGTTTGACTTATTCCCAGCTAGTTACTTAGCATGTAGCACAAAATATGCTCACAATAGAAGATAGTTTAGTTTTATGTTAAATGAATATAAATGTCATGAATCTTTAATATGCAATAAAAACATAATAATCTCTCCCTGAGATTTTAAGAGAAAAAGTTAGACTAATGGTTCCCAAACTCTATTTTATGTAGTAATAAAATAAGAGGGAAAAAAAGGAAGAGCGAAAATTATGTTGTGAAGATTCTGCTATTGTTGTTAAGTAAGTTTAGTTATAAACAAGAAAATCGCCATACTTTCTATGTCTACCATCATGGTACCAGACAGAATGGTGGAGAGCTAAAAGCATTCTAGGCCAAAGACTGCATCTATAAAGGCACAAAAATGGAGATAGTATGGTGGCTTGGAGTAAAATCAGTAAGAATAGTTGGAAGAAAGTGACCAATAACAAGTTTGAAGAAGTTAACAGGTTTAGATGATGGAGAGTTTTATATACATGAGAAAGCATTTGGACTTAACTCTATAGGGAGTGTGAAGTTCTATATAAAACAGCTTTCAATGGGAAAATGATGTGGTCCAATTTGTATTGAAAAATTACTTTGTGGCCAATATGGCAAATGGTTTGGAGGGAGATGAAATACAAATCAGAGAATCCAGTCAGAAGGCTGTTGGTATAACCCAAGAGTGAGATGGTAGGTCAGGCTTGAAATGAGGAGATGGCATTGAGGATGAAGGTGAAGAAACTGGTCTTTGTTATTAGCAAAATCGCAAAAATTCTTGAAATGATTGCCATGAGGTTCCAATTGACTACTGTTTCCAGTTCTGGCTTTTATCTTCTACCTATGAGATTTCAAATGAATTTCCATGTTGCATATGAGTTGGCCTCATATCTTCCTTTTTTTTTTTTTTTTGCAAATGTATCTTAAAGAAAACCATTACACTATAGAACATTCATTGTGAGGATTTAAAGAAGAAATGGATGTGAAAGCACTTTTAAAGTACTATACAAATGGAAGCTATTTTTATTACCAGTAGGTCAATTTAGTTTACAAAGAGAAAAATCACTTTCTAGCATGTAAGCTCTGGTAAGCAAAGTCCCTAGGCAAAATGAATCATTCTTATAACCATAGCACTTTTTTGTACTTCTATCATAACACCTCCATTAATTATAAATTGTTTATGCATTGGTTTTTTTCATAATGTATAAATTCTTTGGAGGCAGAGACAGAAGAGTCTTATGAATCATGCATCCTGGTTTGTGGTAGACAGTAAATGGTCAGCAAATGTTAATTGCATGCATGAATGAATGATTAGTTCACAGGAAAGGATAAAGTCAGGTAGCAGGGAGCTGGTACAGACATCAGAGATTAAATAAATAATAGGGCAAACATATTAAAGTGAAAAGATTTAGTGTTATTAATGATCATGTATTCAATTTTAGTTTATAAGATATGTATAGTGTGTATAGTATATATACTGGTATATATATGTGTGTGTGTGTGTGTGTACATATATATCTTGTAGACTGTACTACAAGACTATATGCCAAAATACTGTATCAACTTGCTGTATATAAAGTTATTTTGTAATGCTGATAATTAAAAATCCTTTTGCGATATTTGTTTATCCATTCATTCGGCAAATCTGTTTCCAATGCCTGATAAGTACAAAGCACTGTGTGGACATGTTCCTATTCTCAAGAGGTTTGTTATGCAGTAGGAAGGAGAGGAAGGCCTGCTCTCTGCCAAACACTCTCCTAGGAGTTTTGCACAATCCGTTGAGTATTCTTTATATTTTTGACAGCTCTGAGAGGTCAGCATTATTACACCCATATTACAAATAAGAAACCTCAACACATGGACACAGGGAGGGGAACATCACACACTGGGGCCTGTCGGGGGTTTGGGGGCTAGGGGAGGGATAGCATTAGGAGAAATACCTAAGATAGATGACGAGTTGATGGGTGAAGCAAGCCACCATGGCACGTTTATACCTATGTAACAAACCTGCATGTTCTGCACATGTATCGTAGAACTTTAAGTATAATAAAAAATAATAAAATAAAATAAAATAAGAAACCTCAGCTAAGAGAATATTATTAATTTAGCTGAGACCACAGAGCTAGGAAGAGGCAGAGGCAGGTCGATTGATAACAAGGAAGAACATCAAGGCTTATTTCTTTTTCAGAGTCTGGATCCATTGCAGCAATTTTGAAATTAACAAATAGTAAGGGAAGGCCAACAAGGACAGATGTATAAAAGTAATGAATCATAACAAGAGCTTCATCCTCATGGAATTACTGGTTTAGTAGAACAATTTAGGAAAATGAATACAATCATTAGGTGGATCTTAACCAAAGATGGTCAGATCATTGGGGGAAAAGCTCTCAGAAAATGAGCAGCATCTAGGTGTCATATGAAAGTGTTCTGGGCTTGGAGGGCCAGAAGATCACTGTTTACGACATCACTGCAGTTCTAGTTGTGTGCTGGTGGGAAAGACACTGAAATTTCTTGACCTTACTGCCCTAATTTGTTAAATATAAGAAATAATAGAGCTTTCTACCTTATTTTAAGAATTAATGAGTGGAGGTATGGGAAAGCAGTTTCTAAAATGCATTACAAATTTATGATTAAGAAAACCAATTTTACAGAAACAAATTTTTGGTGTAAGAGCCATCAAATAAGAGAAAGCATAAAGAAGTGAGTTGTACATTCTTATCCCTAGTAACATGGTGTCTGTTACAGAGTAAGTGCTTAATAAATACTTTTTGAGCTTAGCTCCTAAATGACTGAAAGACACAAGAGAAAATCAGATTCTCTCTCTTCAAGTGAGTGGGAAGACATGTTACATCCAACTTCTTGTAACCTATTCCAGACACCAAACAGTTGTCAATAAATATTACTTATAATCTAAAATGCTGATTAAATTGGGTCTTCTTTGTCAATTTGATTGATTGAGATGCATATGTACATATGTGTTGCAGAGATGCATGTACATGACTGTGTGTATGTGTCTAAAAGAATATACTTGGGAGTTCTGGTGAACTGTCCTCATATTTGTTTGGTTCTGTTAAGTATCTAATTCCTTTCTATTGGTGAGGGTTGGAAGCATGCAGCACAAATTGGGGTCTAGAGTAGTACCATATATTTTCCATGGATACTTACATTCAGCAGATATTATAGACATTCATTAAAGGGATAAAGTTTAAGCCTGGTAATGCTATACACTAGCCAGAGAGAGAATTTATTTGAGGAAGGCTGGTTTACTTAGCACCATCAAACCACATATTCATAGTTATCAATCTTCCTACCAAAAATACCTTTAAATTAGATAGATGACTATACATACACATGCCTTTGCTAAGAATGTGGCCAATACTCACCTACAAATCTTAATCTTGTAAGGAATAACAATAAGATTACTAAACATACGAAATCTTTATTCTACTTTAACATTTCATTCAATGTCATTTAAATGTGTTTTTATAAGATGTTATTAAGAATAAATGTTTAGAACCTCTGCCTCCTTGAAGATAGAGTAGATTATTTGCCCCTCTTCCTCCCACTAAGGACAACAAATAACCCTGAATATTATATACAAAACAAAAATCTAAAAGTCCAAAAGGTAAAGAAAAGAAGGATAACCATCTAGGCATCTTGGAACCCAAGGGACAGTAAGGCCCTTTGATTTCCTTTTTGCCTTGTATATCCCAGAATTGGAGGTGGAGAATCTAGAACTCTGTAAATGCTAACATGTTCAAACAAACAAACAAACAAACAAACAAAGCCCAAACAAAAGTCTGCTCTATGTAAAAAAAAAAAAAAAAAAAAAAG
>NW_012102710.1:1817690-1828604 GCF_000951045.1 Mandrillus leucophaeus
AAAAAAAAAAAAAAAGTGAAGGGGCAGTCTAGCAGCACAGAAACTTTAGACGATAACCATCCTATTCCGGCCAAATAACGACAGAAAAAAAAAAAAATGTGACCCGGCTATCAGCTATGCCAGTAAAGACCAAGTGGGTAGCCTAGAGCTCCACTCTTGCTAGGCTGTAACAAAGTGTTTCCCCCAACACCCTAAACATACCTGGATGTGTTAGATGGTGCTGGATGGTGTTAGAGGAGGCCAAATAGAAAGCTAGTACTTTCATTCTTGCTGAGAAGTAATGAAGACCCGCCACTCACAATGTCAGTGGAGACCACATGTGAACCTGGACTTCCACCTGCACCCTGCAGTAATTAGGTTCTACTCCCTCCCGCTACTGAGTCGACATCAGAAGATACCTAATGGAGAGTCTGGATTTTTGCTAGTGTTCAGTGGTAATGAGGCCATACAATCCCTGTGGTGGACATGTGGGGAGCAGTAATGAGTCATTTGCACTTTTATCCAGGGTGGTATCAGGTGAGGGGTAGTGGGGAACTGAGACCCCCACTTCCCCTCAGTAGTAACATAGAGCCCCCTGTTCTCAGGTATCAACAGGGGCCAAGTGAGGAACCTGGACTTCTATCTCTACCTGGAAGTAACGAGTCAATATCCCTGTCTGCTGTTGTCAGAGTGATATCATCGATAGCTAACAAAAGTATAAGGTTAAAATGAAATCTGGAGTTTCTTAACAAAATACCCAAAATGTCCGGGTTCCAGTAAAAATGATTCATCAAACCAAGAACCAGGACAATCTCTCTTGAATGAACAGTAACAATGAATGCCGACACTGAGATGACAGAGATGTTAACATTTGAGGAGTTTTCAACCATTATTTTTTCAGCTCTCCCTTTTTTCTCCTTCCCATATTCCGATGACATGAATGTTAGAGCTTTTATTTTAGTCAGAAAGGTCCCCAAGTCTCTCTTTTTTTCAGTATCTTAAGATTGCATAATTTTCATTGTTCTCTCTTTCAGTGTACTGATTATCTTTCCTGTCCCATTTATCTGAAAAAGAAAGTTAAAGCAGCTATTATAAAAGATGCTTCAATGAGCAATTATAACATGCTTGAAACAAATGAAAATAAAAAGTCTCAGCAAAGAAGTAGAAGCTGTAAAGTCAGATTTTAGAACAGAAAATGCAATAACAAAAAAATTCAGTAGATGGATTCAACAGCTGAATGGAGGGAACAGAGAAAAGAATCAGTAAACTGAAAGAAAGAATAATAGAAATTATCCAATCTGAACAATAGAAAATAAACTTGAAAATTGAACAGATACTCAGGACTTATGTGACTATGTCAAAAGATCTAATACTCATGTCACAAGACTACTGGAACCAACAGGATGTAATCAATATTTACAGAACACTCAATCAACAGCAGAATACACATTTTTTTAAGCACCTATGGAACATATACCAAGTTAAATCATATTCTGAGTCATAAAAAGAACAACAACAAACTTATAACAATTAAAATCATCCAGAGCATGTTGTCTGACTACAGTGAAATCGAACTAGAAATTATTTTTAAAAATAACAGTAAAACCTCCAATCACTTAAAAACTAGACAACTAACTTCTAAATAACCTTTGAGTCAAAGAAGAACTCTCAAGGGAAATAAAAAAATACATTGAACTGAATGAAAATGAAAATAATACATGTCAGAATTTGTGGAATGCAGCTAAAGCAGTACTGAGAGAAAAATTTATAGCACTAAATGCTTACATTGGAACACAGGACACATTTCAAATTAATAGTCTTAGCTTCCACCTCAGGAAACTGAAAGAAGAATACATAAAGCAGGCAGAAGAAAGGAAATGATAAAGATAAGAGTAGAAATTAACAAAATTAGAAATAGAGAAAAACAGCTGGTTCTTGCAAATTTCTAGTAAGAGTGACAAAGAAAAAAAAAGAGAAAAGTCAATTTACCAATATAAAAAAATGAAACAACTGATATAACCACAAACCCTGAAGACATTAGATAATAGGTGAATATACGAACAACTCCACATACAAACATTTGATAACACATAAAATGGATCAATTCTTCAGAAAGCAAACTCTCAACACACTCAATAAGAAATAATTTTTATAGCCCAGCAACTCATAAAAATTGAATTTGTAACTTTAAAACTCTTTGATCCCCACCCAAATCTCATTGAATTGTAATCCCTAATGTTGGGGGAGGAACCGTGTAGGAGTTAATTAGATCATGGGGAAGGAAGGATTTCCTTGCTGTTGTCATGATAGTGAGTTCTCATGAGATCTGGTTGTTTGAAAATGTGTAGCACTTCCCCCTTCTCTCGCTCTCGGTTCCTCCTGCTCCTACATGTGAAGGTGTGTTTGCTTCCCCTTGCCTTCCGCCATAATTGTAAGTTTCCTTAGGTCTTCAAGCCATGCATCCTGTACAGCCTATGGAATTGTGAGTCAAACCTCTTTTCTTCATAAATTACCAGTCTCAGGAAGTTCTTTATATCAGTGTGAGAATAGACTAGTACATCCAGTCCCAGATGATTTTACGGAAGAATTCTACCAAATATTTGAAGAACAACTAATACCAATTCAGCACAGTCTAGTCTCTCTAGAAAACAAACTAGAACTACTTCCTAATTAAATGTATGAAGCTAATGGTATTCTGAAATGAAAACTCAAAAGAAGTACAGAATAAAGAAAACTATAGGTAAATATCCCTCACGAATATAAACAGAAAAAATATTTTATAAAACATCAACAAATATATTTCAATAATATATAAAAATAATTATACTTCATGACCAAAATAGATTTATTCCAAGGATGCAAGTCTGGTTCAATATAGAAAAACTAGCCAGTATAACCCACCATATTACCAGAGGAAAGAAAGAAAAAAACCACACAATCATGTTAGTTGATGCAAAGAAAACAGAATAAAACAAAACATTTGACAGAATTCAGTGTGTATTTATTATAAAATCTATCATAAAAAATAGAAATACAGGATAACTTTCTCAGCTTGAGTAAAAAATTATAAAATATCTACAGCTTAGCATTATACTTAGTGATGAATTACTGAATGCTTTCCCCTTAAATTGAGAAAAATACATGATGTCAGCTTTCATCATTCTTATTCTACATAATGCTGAAGTTCTTTCCAGTTGTTGCAATTAAGGCAAGCAAAGAAAAAGACATACACATCAAAAAGGAAGAAATACTACTTTCACTATTTGTAGAAGACATGGTTGTCTACATAGAAAATCTGAAATAATGTGTTATAAAAACTCTCCCAGAACTCATAAGTAAGTTCAGAAAGATCACCGGATACCAGATAAACATGCAAAAACTAATTGCATTTCTATATGCTAGCAGTGAAAACATGGACATCAAAATTAAAGTATGATACCATTTACAATTGCTCCAAAAATTAAATACTGAGGTGTAAATATAAAAAATATGTACAGGAATTACAAGCTGAAAACTACAAACTACTGATGGAAGAAATCAAAGAATTTCTAAATAAATGAAGAGGTGTACTATGTTTATGGATTGGAAGACTCAACATAATAAAAATGTCAATTCTCCCCAGACTGATAAACAGATTTAATAAGATTCTCATCAAAATTCCAGCTATATTTTTTGTACATGTAGACGAGATTATTCTAACAGTAGTATGGAAAGGCAAGGGAACTAGAATAGCTAAAACAATTGTGAAAAAGAATGTAGTGTGAGGAGTCACTCTGCCCAAGTTCAAGACTTATGTAGCTATAGTAACCAAGACCGCATGTTATTGGTGGAAGGATAGACATATAGATGAAAAGGACATAAAGAGAATGAATACAAAGGGACTACATAAATATGCCCAACTGATTTTTATTATTTTTAAATTTTTAATTAAATTTTTTTTGTAGTTGAGATGTTTGAGTTCCTTGTATATTCTGAATATTAATCCCTTGTAGGATAAATAGTGTGCAAATATTTTCTCTCATTCTGTAGCTTGTCTTTTCACTCTGCTGATTATTTCCTTTGCTGGGCAGAAGGTTTTTAGTTTGATTTCATCCCGTCTGTCTATTTTTGTTTTTGTTGCCTGTGCTTTTCAGGTTTTATTCATAAAATATTTTCTCAAACCAATTTTCTGAAGCATTTCTCTGTTCTACTTAATAGTTTTATTATATTAGGTCTTACATTTAGTTCAAAGTGGGGGTCTAGTTTCATTCTTCTGCATATGGATATCCAATTTCCCTAGCACCACTTATTGAAGAGATTGTCCTTTCCCCAGTGTATGGTCTTGGCAATTTTTGACAAAGATGGAAAAGCAATTCATAGGAGGAATTATAACTTTTTCAACAAATGGTGCTAGAGTAATTGTAATTTATAGGCAATAAAAATGAACATAAACCTAAACTTCACATGTTATACAAAAATGTAAAATGCATTATGTATTTAAACATAAAACATAGAACTGTTAATCTTTTAGAAGAGAACATAGGAGAGAAGCTCTGTGACCTAGTCTTGCATGAAGGGTTCTTAAATATAACATTATTAGTAAGATTCATAAAAGATGAAAATAAATTGGACTTCACTGAAATTAAAAACTTTTGCCTTCAGAATAACACTGCTAAGGGAATGAACAGACAAGATAGAAGCTGGAGACACAATATTTGGAAACCACTTCCCTGACAAAGGGGTAGCATATAAAATACATAAAGAACTCTCAAAACAAACAGCCTGATTAGCAAATGGCAAAAAAATTAAAGCCATGATGAGTTATCACTACATACCTACCAGAATGGCACAAATACAAATTACGACAATACCAAATACTGTTAAGAATGTGAAGAGAGTGGATCTCATTTGTGTTGCTGGTGGTATGTAAAGGGGCACAGTCACTCTTGAAAACAGGTTGGCAATTTCTTTATAAACTAAATATGCAGCTATCATATCATTCAGCAATTCCACTTTGAGGGATTTATTCAGGGAAATGAAAACTTATTTTTATAGAACTTGTACATAAATATTCAAAGAAGTTTTATTTATAAAAGGCAGAACTGGAAGCAATCCAGATGTCTTTTAATAGATGAATGGTTAAACAAACTGTGATATGTCAATGTTTATTCATGATCTATTTGGTGTCACAGGACTCAACCAGGTGCTTAAATACATTTGTGACTTAAATTTCATAATGTAAATATTATTATCCTAATTTTGTAGATTAGAAATTTGAGTTTAAGGGAGTTTAATAGCTTAGCCAATGTCATTCAGGGCAAAGGCTAGAATTTTCAACCTGAGTTCATGGTATTCCAAAACCCATTTATATCCCACCACAGGAAGCTGCCATGAAAATTAGGTGAGGGACTATGTGTGCTTGTTATTCTTTGTAATCGAGAAGGATATAACTAATCATGTTATACCCTGTCTAAGGACTACTTCTGTCATTACATTTTCAGCCCAAAGTGATTGCCTAAGAACAGACTTTCTTATTCAGTAGTTTCCATTCAATGCATTTACCTAGGTAGATATCTGCAAAGTCATGGCATTTGATGAGACTTCACCAAGAAAGAGAATAGGCTTAAACTCTCTTCTGTTGACTCATTTAACTAAGTAACAGAACTAATGCTTATTCTTTTTCATAATTAGGTTTGCAACCTCATTTTTGGAGCCTAAAACACTCATTTGCTCACATGGATGCCTGGAATGACTTTGTTTTACAATGCATTTCCTTGTCTTCAGAGTCAACTAAAGCACAACCATTGAGGTCCATCCCCAGTTATGGAACAGGTATGGTTGAAAAAGAAGACATATCATCACATTTTGTAGCCAGAAGAAATTATTCAATTGAATCAATCACCTCATTTTGTAGAGGCAGAGTAACTTGTCCAGGTCACACATATGTGTTTAAAATTAAAACATGAGTCTTAGATTTCTCCTGAGGCTCAAATCTGGGTGTTACCAAAACTTCTTTCTATGCTCCATACGTTGAATTCCAGTTGCTATTCCAAGTTTTACAAGAGCAATTCTTGTTTTGTGAATAGACCATGAACAAAATACTTATTTCTTTTAAAAGCCAAATTTCAAGGTCCTTAAACCTAGAAGGAATGGCAGCTGCAAAGATATAACTTGCTATGTTACCTAAGCACCTCTGTGTTTTAGCCATGCCTCTTAATTTTGATACCTTAACAAATTCTTATTTGGTGCTTACCTTGCATTTTGCTTGGCTCTGGAGAGGAGATTCAATGATAAAGTAATAAAAATACTGCCTTTATCTAATTTGGAGTGTTGATGAATTAGAGAAATGAGATAGTAGATGTGAAAACTTTTTGTAAAGTGTGCAATTCTGTAAAAATTAGACATGACACCATTTGCAATTGCTAGTGTATATGATATCATAGATGAAGATTTGAAATATTGAAAACTCCTCATCATAAACAAAAGATATATTTATATTGTAAGTTTATGACATCTAGACATTGAAATTGGACAGAATGCTTAATAACAAACATTTGTTATGTGCCGATCACTTATTTATAATTTCTGTTCTTCACTCAAATGTAAATACAGAAAAGTCTTATCTTTTTTATTACTATTATTCCAGCTCTTAGAATAGTAAGCACACACCATGCACTAAATATTTGATGAACAAGTTAATAAACTAATACTTTTTGTGTATATATGTTCATTTTATGATACATGACCAAAAGTGGAATTAGTGGACATAGGATTATATAAAGTCTTCATAGATATTGCTAAATTCCTCTTCTAATTAATTGATTATACCAATTTATCTTTTAATTGTCTAATTTATTAAAAAGGACACTGAGTGCCTGTATATTTTAAGCTCTTTTGCATCTGGCTAGCATGTTTTTCTTCTGGGAATAACAGTCCCTTCCTCTGGGAATTATGACTTCCCTCATCCTTCTGTTGAGAGCAGCCAAGTTAATGTGAATTCATCTTCTGGTGCAATGGATTGGGTCAGGAGTGGCTCCAGACTCAAGCTGGGCTAGTCATAGAACCTCATCTCTGAAGTTATCAATTATTGGTCCAGGAATGTTCATTGGATCTAGTCAGGGCCAGAGACTGACTTTCTTGGAATTTTTGGGCGTGGGAAACTTGTGACTTGAATCAATAATTTTCTGATGGTTGAAGCTATTAAGGACTTAAAACTCAAAATTTGTTGGTTGCTGTTTTTCACCAAAGGGACAAAATTACTTGGCACTGAGAGAGAAAAGGATGAAGCCCATACCCAGAGAAGATCCCCCAAGATAAGTCTAAATGCAATTTGAGTACCTGGTTCTCAGTGTTCCTGCAGTCAAACTACATGAGCAATGTTAAGATTGAGGAAATATCTCAATCTCTTTATGATGATAGTAGTAAACAGTAATAATGTTCTTATTTTTAACTTAAATTGATTCAAATTATCTTTCCCCCATTTTTTGTAACCAAGCATCATAATAGTGAAGCTTACTACACCAGCAGGCACCTTGACTCAATGTTCTCTTAAGCAGTATATGAAAGTATCCATTTGCCCATATATTTACCTATAAGGCATGTTATGAATATTTACATTGTTGTGTTCATATGGTGAGTAAAAACAATGGAATCACTTACTTGTTTTAATTTGTGTTACTTAAGCAGCAGCTAAGCTGAGAATGTTTTCAGGTCTTTATTGGCTATAATTCTTCTGTGAATTGCTGATATATAATATTTGGTCATTTTTCTCTGGGGTTGTATTTTTCTTATTAATTTGCAGAAACTTTAAAAAATGGCTATTAATCTTCATTATATTCATTGCAGCTGTATTTTCCTGGCCTATTACATGCTCAGTTGCATTTGTTTATGCTATATTTTATCACATAGAGGTTATTTTATATATTCAAATCTATTATGCTTTTTCTTTAGGATTCCTGATTTTTTTCTTGTTTAGGAGCATTTGTCCCACTTCTAAATTATTTTCAAAAATCTAAATTTCCTTTTTTACACATCTTAGTTTATTTTCTACCTTTCATTTTATGTTATTCCAATCACTGTACTTTGCTCTTTTCATATGAAATTTAATGCATACTTTGCAAGATAAATATTGTTATCTCCATTTTCCAGATTATGGGAAGGAAAATGAGTTTCAGAAAGTTGTTCAGGTCACACATGGTAAGTGCTGATATTCTGGCAGCAAATCTCATAATCGTTGATATGGTTTGGCTCTGTATCCCCACCCAAATCTCATCTAGTAGCTTCCCTAATTCCCGCATGTTGTGGGAGGGACCCAGTGGGAGATAGTTGAATCACTGGGCCGGATCTTTCCCATGCTGTTCTTGTTACAGTGAATGGATCTCATGAGATCTGATGGTTTTAAAAACAGGAGTCTCCCTTCACAAGCTCCCTCTTTGCTTGCCGCCATCCATGTAAGATGTGACTTGGTCCTCCTCAACTTCTGCCATGATTGTGAGGCCTCCCAAACCACATGGAACTGTGAGTCCAATAAACTGCTTTCTTCTGTAAATTGCCCAGTCTTGGATATGTATTTATCAGCAGTGTGAAAATGAACTAATACAATCCTTCAACCTTTCATGCCATCTCTGCAAAATATAGATGAGAAACTGGCTAATTTATAGCTGCTGGGATTTTATTTATTCCCTAAGTGATTTGAGTTGATTAATACTGCAAATTAATGTAACAATATAGATATATATTATGTACGGGACCTTGGATCAGTACAAACTGTAGTCTAATGCACTTTGTATTCAATATATCCTTGATTAAGAAATTGGTGAATAAATAAATCACTGGGGTGGCAAGGGTCACACTAAGCTCATCTGCACTTGGAGAGTCAAGGTTAAACTAGAAGCAAAGATGTGGTGTAGGATGAGGAAAAAGCTGGATGTTGCAGCAGCACCATTAAGGCACATCTTGCTACCTGGAGTTCCCAGCTATTCACTATTCTTCCCATAGTGTTGAGTTGAGGCTCACTCCTCTGAATTTGCATGATGTCTTCACACACCTCTAGAGCACTTTTGTCCTTGTTAGCTTAGTGTACTAGGCAGTGTCCTCCGAAGCCGTGGCACTTAATCTTTTTGTTCTGTGCCCCTGGTCCTCTCCTAGCACCTGGTATACTATGGAGACGTGGTCAACACACAAGCCAGAGAGCCAGCTGGGGCTGTTGAACTTGGAAATGTGGTCTGTGATCTAATTTCAAGATGAGAAACTTAGAAAGTTGCCTTATTCTTGATGTTTTTCAAATAATTCTGGATATAATCATTTTGGTGGCTAAAAAGCAGTGCCAACTTTCTTAATGGCATTCTTCTATTCAATAAAGCAGGCAATTTAAGTTCCAAGGATATATATTTTTTCTGTGAAACCCAATAAGTCTATTTTCTTTTTGAATGAAAGAAATATAGCCTCTAAGTAATACACACACACATACACTCCTATGTGTACATATAATATGTATCCATACATATTATTCCTGTATTGGCCTTCATGTAAAAGAAGGCTGCTCAGTACTGGACTCCATGATCAGCAAATGCCAAACTTAGGAAAGGATCGATTCATCAGTCCACAGATACATTTAACCAGCAATGCATCAATCTTCCCCATAGATAGATCCCATCAGAGAGCCATCAGTAGCCTCAGTTGCTTCCTCCTGGCTGGTCCCCCCAAAACATTAGAGTGTTCAGTGATACCTGCCAGGTGTCCACCTACCAGCAATGGTCTATAAATCATGACCTAATAAAAAAGGTCAGTGGACATCATGTTATGTGTGCATTTCACCTGCATAAATGCAACCACAGGGGCTCTGGCAACCATAGAAGTGTGCCACTCAGATCCACTTTTAAGAGGACCTTTTGTGGGAAGCACAGCTGATGGCAGCTGTTGGACTTTCACATTCAAAACTGCCAATGCTGTGCTTCATCTGGACTCCTCTAGCCAACATCTGGATATGACGGGGGGACTGGGTCCCTTCTCTACCCAATGTGGGATTCCACTAACAGGCAATGTTGTGTTTGCTTGTTGACTCCTTATTGGTTTGGCTGAGATTTTCTTAGAACCTCACTATAGTCTGAGCTTTTCCTGGCCAGTCCTTTTTTCTTTCTCTCCTTGCATAACTATCCAATCTGTGTTATGATCTGAAAGCTCTTCCTTACCACTCCTGCTCCCTTTATCTTTATCTTTCATATGTGTTTTCCCCATCAAATCTCTTGTTCATCTAATCCCTTTTTGGTGCCTACCTCTCAGAAAATCTGAATTGATACAGCAGCCCATCAGAAAAAAAAAGATGGGGTGGTAGTGTTGGAGAAAAACAGCAACTTAAATAGTACCATCTACGAATTAGGAGTATTCACTGAATGAGCATGAGATGTAGGTATCTTGTTCCCTCAGCCAGGTCCTATTTGTTCCTTAAAGTCCTAATTTTAGTCAATAAATCTTTATGGCATTTACTCTATGCCAGACATTGTTCTAAATATTTTACTTATACTGAATTATTTGGTGTTTACATCAGCCCTATGATTAACTACTGTTTCCATTCTGCAGATGAGAACAATGAAGCACAGAGAGATTATCTTAACTTGTCCAGTGCCAAAGAGCTATTAAATGGCAGAGCTGGGATTTATTGCCACTGCACTGTTGCCTCTCCTGTTAGGAGCTCGTTGCTGTGCTGAGATTGCAGTATTTAAAGATAGGTATTTTTAATAAAATATGTTCATTAAACTTTATTCAATTTCTTTGCGTGATACTTAGCTAAATAAATAAGAATTTCTTTGCATCAGTGAAAGGAAAGCTGACTGCACTGAATTTGTTAGTCTTCAGTATGGCAACTTCATAGAAATTGAGGTTCAGAAAGTTGTTCAGGTAATTTGCAAGAAGAACATTGATTATATATATATGAAATTATATATTATATAATTAATA